>NW_028227292.1:1833605-1872709 GCF_978045245.1 Mus caroli | reverse complement strand
TTCATGGTTTCTTGCCATATTCTGGGTCCGACAGTGTGAATTTTTAATTTTCACGTTTTTCAGTGTTTCTCGGCATATTCTGGGTCCTGCAGTGTGATTTTCACTTTTTCCACGTTTTTCAAGTTTTTTCCTAATTCGGGGTCCTACAGTGTGATTTTCTCACTTTCCACCTTTTTCAGGTTTTCTCGCCATATTTGGGGTCCTTCAGTGTGAGTTTTTAATATTCTACTTTTTTCAGGGTTTCTCGCCATAATCTGGGTCCGACAGTGTGAATTTTTAATTTTCACGTTTTTCAGGGTTTCTCAGCATATTCTGGGTCCTGCAGTGTGATTTTCTCGCCATATTCGCGGTCCTTCAGTGTGAATTTTTAACTTTCCGCTTTTTTTCAAGTTTTTTCTTCATATTCTGGGTCTTACAGTGTGATTTTCTCATTTTCCACCTTTTTCAGGTTATCTCCTCATAGGGTCCTTCAGTGTGGGTTTTTAATTATCTACTTATTTCAGGTTTTCTCGCAATATTCTGGGTCCTACAGTGTGAATTTCTCATTTTCCACATTTTTCAGTGTTTCTCGCCATATTCTGGGTCCTACAGTATGATTTTCTCATTTTCCACCTTTTCCAGGTATTCTTGGCATATTCTGGGTCCTACAGTGTGAATTTTTAATTTTCCATATTTTTCAAAGTTTCTTGCCATATTCTGGTCCTACAGTGTGAATTTTTAATTTTCCACGTTTTTTCAGTATTTCTCGCCATATTGTGGGTAATACATTGTGAATTTTTAATTTTCCACTTTTTTCATGGTTTCTCGCCATAATCTGGATCTGACAGTTTGAATTTTTAATTTTCCACGTTTTTCAGTATTTCTCGCCATATTCTGGGTCCTATAGTGTGAATATTTAATTTTCCATGTTTCTAAGGTTTTTTGCCATATTCTGGGTCCTTCAGTGTGCATTTTTAATTTTCCACGTTTTTCAGTACTTCTCGCCATATTCTTCGTAATACATTGTGAATTTTTAATTTTCCACTTTTTTCATGGTTTCTCGCCATAATCAGGATCTGACAGTTTGAATTTTTAATTTTCACGTTTTTCAGAGTTTCTCTAAAAATTCTGGGTCCTGCAGTGTGAATTTCTCATTTTCCACGTTTTTCAAGTTTGTTCATAATTCTGGGTCCTACAGTCTGATTTTCTCATATTCACCTTTTTAAGATTTTGTAGCCATATTCTGGGTCCTTCAGTGTGAGTTTTTAATTTTCGACTCTTTCAGGGTTTCTCACCATATTCTGGGTACTACAGTGTGTATTTTTAATTTTCCACGTTTTTCAGGGTTTCTCTGCATATTCTGAGTTTGCAGTTTGATTTTCTCTTTTTCGTCGTTTTTCAAGTTTTATAGCAATTCTGGGTCCTACAGTGTGATTATTCTCATTTTCCAACTTTTTCAGGTGTTCTTGCCATATTTGGGGTCCTTCAGTCTGAGATTATAATTTTCTACTTTTTTCAGGGTTTTTCGCCATATTCTGGGTCCTACAGCGTGTATTTTTAATTCTCCACGTTTTTCAGGGTTTCTCGGCATGATTATGTGTCCTACAGTGTGATTTTCTCATTTTCCACCCTTTTCAGGTTTTCTCGCCATATTCTGGGTCCTACAGTATGAGTTTTGAATTTTCCTAGTTTTTCAGGTTTTTTGGCCCTTATTCTGGGTCCTTCAGTGTGAATTTTTAATTTTCCACGTTTTTCAGGTTTTTTTCGTCATATTCTGGTTCCTACAGTGTGATTTTCTCATTTCCACTTTTTCCAGGATTTCTTGTCATATTCCAGGTCCTCAGTGTGAATTTTTAATTTTCCACTTTTTTCATGGTTTCTCGCCATAGTCTGTGTCCAACAGTGTGAATTTTTAATTTTCACGTTTCTCACGGATTCTTGGCATATTCTGGGTCCTGCAGTGTGATTTTCTCATTTTCCACCTTTTTCAAGTTTTTTGTAATTCTGGGTCCTACAGTTTGATTTTCTCATTTTCCACCTTTTTCAGGTTTTCTCGCCATATCCTGGGTACTTCAATGTGAGTTTTTAATTTTCCTCTTTTTTCAGGTTTTCTCACCATATTCCGGGTCCTATACTGTGAATTTATAATTTTCCAAGTTTTTCAGGTTTTTTCATCATATTCAGGGTCCTACAGTGTGATTTTCTCATTTCCACGTTTTTCAGGTTTCCTTGCCATATTCCAGGTCCTTCAGTGTGAATTTTGAATTTTCCAAGTTTTTCAGTATTTCTCGCCATATTGTGGGTAATACAGTGTGATTTTCTAATTTTCCATTTTTTCATGGTTACTTGCCATATACTGGGTCCGACAGTGTGAATTTTTAATTTTCACGTTTTTCAGGGTTTCTCGGCATATTCTGGGTCCTGCAGTGTGATTTTCTCATTTTCCACGTTTTTCAAGTTTTTTCGTATTTCTGGGTCCTACAGTGTGATTATTCTCATTTTCAAACTTTTCAGGTTTTGTCGCCATATTCGGGTCCTTCAGTGTGAATTTTTAATTTTCTACTTTTATCATTTTTTCTCGCCATATTCTGGGTCCTTCAGTGTGAGGTTTTAATTTTCCTTGTTTTTCGGGTTTTCTAGCCATATTCTGGGTCCTTCACTGTGAATTTTTAATTTTCCACGTTTTTCAGGTTTTTTCGTCATATTCAGGGTGCTATAGTGTGATTTTCTCATTTCCATTTTTTTCAGGTTTTCTTGCCATTTTCCAGGTCCTTCAGTGTGAATTTTTAATTTTTCCACGAATTTCAGTATTTCTCACCATATTCTGGGTCCTACAGTGTGATTTTCTCATTTCCACGTTTTTCAGGTTTTCTTGCCATATTCCAAGTCCTTCAGTTTGAATTTTTAAGTTTCCATGTTTTTCTGTATTTCTCGCCATATTCTGGGTAATACAGTGTGAAGTTTTAATTTTCCTCTGTTTTCATGTTTTCTCCTATATTCTCTGTCTGACAGTGTGAATTTTTAATTTTCACGTTTTTCAGGGTTTCTGGGCATATTCTGGGTCCTGCAGTGTGACTTTCTCATTTTCCACCTTTTTCAAGTTTTCTTGCCATATTTGGGGTCCTTCAGTGTGAGTTTGTAATTTTCTACTTTTTTCGGCTTTTCTCGCCATAATCTGGGTCCCACAGCGTGTATTTTTAATTTTCCACGTTTTCAGAGTTTCTTGGCATATTCTGGGTCCTACAGTGTGATTTTCTCATTTTTGAAGTTTTCCAAGTTTTTTCATAATCTGGGTTCTACAGTGTGTTTATTCTCATTTTCAACCTTTTTCAAGTTTTCTCCCCATATTCTGGGTACTTCAGTGAGAATTTTTAATTTTCTACTTTTTTCAGGTTTTCTCGCCATATTCTGGGTCCTTCAGTGTGAGTTTTTAATTTTCCACGTTTTTCAGGTTTTTTCGTCATATTCTGGGTCTTACAGTGTGATTTTCAAATTTCCACCTTTTTCAGGTTTACTTGCCGTATTCCAGGTCCTTCATTGTGAATTTTTAAGTTTCCACGTTTTTCAGTATTTCTCGCCATATTATGGGTAATACAGTGTGAATTTTTAATTTTCCACTTTTTTCATGGTTTCTGGCCATAATCAAGATTTTCAGTGTTTTTATCGCCATATTCTAGGTATTACAGTATGATTTTCTCATTTTTCGATCCTTTCATGGTTTGTCACCATATTTCAGGTCCTACAGTATGATTTTCTCATTTTTCGACTTTTTCAAGGTTTATCACCATATTCTAGGTCCTTTGGTGTGATTTTCTCATTTTCCACATTTTTCAGGATTTCTTGCCATATTCCAGTTCTTAAGTGTGAGTTTTTAATTATCCATGTTTTTCAGGGTTTCTAGTCATATTCCAGGTACTACAGTGTGATTTTCCCATTATTCGACTATACAGGGTTTCTCACCCTATTCCAAGTCCTAAAGTGTTCTTTTCTCATTTTCCCTGTTTTTCAAGATTTCTCGCCCTATTCCAGGTCCTTTTGTGTGAGTTTTTAATTTTCCAAGATTTTCACTGTTTCTTGCCATATTCCAGGTCCTTCAGTGTGAGTTTTTAATTTTCGACATTTTTCATGGTTAATCGCCATATTCTAGGTACTACAGTAGGATTTTCTCATTTTTCGACGTTTTCAGGGTTTCTCACCATGTTCCAGGTCCTACAGTGAGATTTTCTAATTTTTCGAGTTTTTCAAGGTTTCTCACCATATTCCAGGTCCTACAGTGTGATTTTCTCATTATTCGACTATACAGGGTTTCTCACCATATTCCAGGTACTAGATATGATTTTCTCATTTTTCGACTTCTTCAGGGTTTCTCAGCATTTTCCAGGTTCTACAGTGTGATTTTCTCATTTTTCGACTTATTCAAGTTTTCTCACCATATTCCAGGTCCTACAGTGTGATTTTCTCATTTTCCACATTTTTCAGGATTTCTTGCCATATTCCAGTCCTTCAGTGTGATTTTTTAATTATCCACGTTTTTATAGTTACTCGCCATATTCCAGGTCCTACAGTGTGATTTTTCCTTTTCAACGAGTTTCAGGTTTTCTTGCCCTATTCCTGGTCCTACAGGGTAAGTTTTTAATTTTCCATATTTTTCCGGGTTTCTCGCGCTATTCTAGGTACTTCAGTATGATTTCTCATTTTTTCCCCTCTTTCTGGGTTTCTAGACACATTCCAGGTCCATCAGTGTGATTTTCTCATTTTCCACCTTTTTCTGGGTTTCTCTCCATTTTCCAGGTCCTAGAGTGTGAGTTTCTCATTTTCCACGTTTTTCAGGGTTTCTCGCCATATTCCAGGTCATTCACTGTTTGATTTTAATTTTCCACATTTTTCAGAGTTTCTTGTCATATTCCAAGTCCTAGACTGTGAGTTTTTAAATTTCTAATTTTTTCAGGGTTTCCTGCCGTATTCCATATCCTACAGTGCGAGTTTTTAATTTTCCACGTTTTTCATGGTTTTCTTCCTATTCCAGATCCTACAGTATGATTTTCTCATTTTTCATGATTTTCAGTTTTCTTCCCATATTCCAGATCCCACAGTGTGAGTTTTTTATTTTCCATGTTTTTCAGGGTTTCTTTTCATATTCCAGGTCTTATAGTGTGAGTTTCTCATTTTGAACGTTTTTCAGAGTTTTTGCCATATTATAGGTCCTGCAGTTTGAGTTCCTCATTTTCCACGTTTTTCAGGCCTTTTCAGCATATTCCAGGTTCTGCAGTTTGAATTTCTTATTTTCCATGTGTTTCATTGTTTCTTGCCATATTCCATATCCTACAGTGTGATTTTCTCATTTTTCATGATTTTCAGGTTTTCTTGCCATATTCCAGATCCTAGACTGTGAGTTTTTAATTGTCCAACGTTTTCAGGTTTTCTTGCCATAAACCATGTCCTACAATGTGAGTTTCTCATTTTCCACGTTTTTCAGATTTTCTCTCCATATTCCTGTTTCTACAATGTTAGTTTTTAATTTTCCACGTTTTCCAGGGTTTCTTGCCATATTCCAGGTCCTGCAGTTTGAATTTCTTATTTTCCACGTTTTTTAGTGTTTCTTGCCATATTCTAGGTCCTACAGTGAGATTTTATCATTTTTCATGATTTTCAGGTTTTCTCGCCATATCCCAGGTCCTTCAGTGTGAGTTTTTAATTTTCCACGGTTTTCTGTGTTTCTTGCCATATTCCATATCCTACCATTTGAGTTTCTTATTGTTCATATTATTCAGGGGTTCTTGCCATATTCTAGGTACTGCAGTGATTTTCTCATTTTTCATTATTTTTAGGTTTTTGAATTCTCCGATTTTTTCAGGTTTTCTCCCATATTCTAAGTCCTGCAGTGTGCTTATTTTCATTTTCCACCTCTTTCTGGGTTTTTCGCCATATTCCAAGTCCTGCAGTTTGATTTTGTAATTTTCCACCTCTTTCAGGGTTTCTTGCCACATTCCAGGTCCTCCAGTGTGAGTTTCTCCTTTTCCACGTTTTATAGGGAATCTTGCCATATTCCAGGTCCTAGAGTGTGAGTTTTTAATTTTCAACGTTTTTCAGGATTTCTCACCATATTCCAGGCCCTACAGTGTGATTCTCTCATTTTCCACAATTTTAAGGTTTTCTTTCCATATTCCAGTTCTTATAGTTTTAGTTTCTCATTTTTCACATTTTTCAGTTCTTCTCACCATATTCCAGGTCCTAGAGTGTGAGTTTTTAATTTTCCACGTGTTTCAGGGTTTCTTGCCATATTCCAGATTCTACAGTGTGATTTTCTCATTTTCTGTGATTTTTCAGATTTTCTTGCCATATTCCCAGTCCTATAGTATAAGTTTTCAATTTCCCATGTTTGTCAAGGATTCTCGACATATTCCAATTCCTATAGTTTGAGTTTCTCATTTTTCGGTGTTTCTAGCCTTATACCAGGTGCTGCAGTGTTATTTTCTCATTTTCCACCTTTTTCTAGGTTTCTTGCCATATTCCAGGTCCTACAGTGTGAGTTTCTTATTTTCCACCTTTTTCAGGTTTTCTCAACATATTCCAGATCCAACTGTCTGAGTTTTTAATTTTCCACGTTTTTCAGAGTTTCTCAGCATATTCCAGATCCTAAAGTTTGGGTTTCTCGTTTTCCAAGTCTTTCATTGTTTCTCTCCATATTCCAGGTCCTACAGTGTGATTTTCTCATTTTTCATAATTTGCAGGTTATTGGGTGTGAGTTTTTTATTTTCAATTTTTTTCAGGTTTTCCTGCCATATTCCACGTCCTACAGTTTGATTTTCTCATTTCTCAGGATTTTGAATTTTTCTTGTCATATTTTAGGTCCTACACTGTTAGTTTTTTTTTTTATTTTCCACTTTTTAAAGGTTTTCTTACTATATTCCAAGTCCTACAGTGTCATTTTGTGATTTTCCACGTTTTTCAGGGTTTCTCGCCATATTCCATGTCCTACAGGTTTAATTTTTAATTTTCCACATTTTTCAGAGTTTTTCACCATATCCCAGTTCCTACAGTTTTAATTTCCATTTTCCATGTTTTTTAGAGTTTGTCGCCATATTCCAGGACCTACAGAGTGAGTTTTTCTAGCCTTATACCAGGTCCTGCAATGTTATTTTCTCATTTTCTTTTTTTTTTTTTTTAAGATTTATTGATTTATTATATGTAAGTACACTGTAGCTGTCCTCAGACACCCCAGAAGGGGGAGCCAGATCTCATTACGGATGGTTGTCAACCACCATATTTTCTTGCCATGTCCCGGGTCCTACACTGTTATATTTTTATTTTCCACGTTCTTCAGGTTTTCTCGCCATATTCCAGGTCCTACAGTGTGAGTTTTTAATTTCTACGTTTTTCAAGGTTTCTCTCCATATTCCAGGTCCTACAGTGTAATTTTCTCAATTTCAATGAATTTCCGTTTTCTTGCCATATTCCAGGTCCTACAGGGTAAGTTTTTAATTTTTCACGTTTTTCAGGGTTTCTTGCGATATTCCAGGTACTGCATTATGATTTTCTCATTTTTCCCCTCTTTCTGGGTTTCTAGACACATTCCAGGTCCTACAGTGTGGTTGTCTCATTTTCCACCTTTTTCCGGGTTTCTTCCCATATTCCAGTTCCTACAGCGTGAGTTTCTCATTTTCAACGTTTTTTTCAGTGTTTCTTGCCATATTCCAGGTCCTACAGTGTTTGATTTTAAATTTCCACGTTTTTCAGGGTTTCTCGTCATATTTCTGTTCCTACCGTTTGAGTTTATCATTGAGTTATCATTTTTCACAATTTTCAGTATTTGTCGCCATATACCTGGTCGTAGAGTGTAAGTTTTTAAATTTCCACTGTTTTTCAGGGTTTCTCACAAAATTCCAGGTCCTACATTGTGAGTTTTTTATTTTCGACGTTTTTCAGGGTTTATCGCCATATTCAAGGTCTACAGTGTGATTTTCTCATATTTGATGATTTTCAATTTTTCTTTCCATATTACAGTTCCTACAGTGTTATTTTTTGTTTCACGTTTTTTAGGGTTTCTCTGTCACTGTGCTCAACTGTGGATTTACAATGCTCCACTGTGATGTCCCACTTCTCTACGCTGTTGTCACCCTGCTCTAATGTGATCTCACAGTGCTGCACTGTGGTGTCACTGTGCTCCACTTCGTTGTCACAATGCTCCACTTTGGTGTCACAGTATGCCACTGTGGTATCAGATTTCTCATCTCTGGTGTCACAATGCTCCACTGTGGTGTCACATGCTCCACTGTGTTGTCAGAGTTCTCCACTGTAGTTTCATTGTGGTTCACTGTGGGGAGACAGTGCTGCACTGTGGTATCACAGTGGTCCACTGTTGTGTCACAGTGCTCACTGTGGTTTATCAGTGCTCTACTGTGGTATCACAGTGCTCCACTGTCATGTCACAGTGCTCCACTCTACTGTCACCGTGCTACTCTGTGTTGTCACAGTGCTCCACTGTGGTGTCACACTGCTACACTATTGTGTCACAGTGTTCCACCTTTCTGACACAGTTCTCCACAGTGATGTAAGTGTGCTCCCCTCACTGTCACACTGCTGCACTGTCGTGTCACAGTGCTCAACTGTCATGTCACAATGCTCCAATCTGATGCCACAGTGGTCCACTGTGCTGTCACAGTGCTGCACTGTAGTGTCACAGTGCTCCACTCTCGGGTCACAGTACTCCACTCTGCTGTCACAGTGATCCACAGTGGTGTCACAGTGCTTTACAGTGCTTTACAGTGATGTCAGAGTGTTCCACTCTGATGTTGCACTGCTCTACTCTGTTGTCACACTCCTCCACTGTGGTGTCATTGTGCTCCTCTCTGGTGTCACAGTGCTCCTCTTCGTTGTCACAGTGCTCCACAGTGCTGTCACCCTACTCCTCTGTGGTATCACATTTCTCCACTGTGGTATCACAATGCTCCACTGTGGTGTCACATTCTCCACTGTGGTTTCACATGCTCCAATGTGTTGACATATACTCTAAAGATGCTTCAACACAGAACAAAGATACGTGCACCAATGTGTTTACTGAACCCTAATTTTTAATAACCATGAGCTGGAAACAACCCAGATGTCCCTCTATGGAAGAATTGTTACAGAAACTGTGGTACATTTACACAATGGAATACTACTCAGATATTAAAAAATGATCGCATCATAAACATTGTAGGCACATGGATGGAAATAGAAAATATTTTCTTGAGTGAGGTAACCCAAATCCAAAAGGCCTTGCATGGTATGTACTCACCGATAAGTGGATTTTAGCCCAAAAGCTCAGAACACCCATGCCACAACTAAAAGTCAAATGAAGTTTTACAAGAAGGGAGACCAAAGTGTCGGTTCTTCAAACCTACTTAGAAGAGGTAACAAAATAATCATGGCAGGCAGAGGAAGGGGGGGTATCAGGGTGGGAGAGAGAAAGGGAGGGGAAGAAAGAAAGAAGGACAGGGTCAGGTATGGGAAGAGACAGGAGAGACGTCTAGAGGGCCAGGAGAATGAATAGGAATAAGTAGCAGCGGGGTTTGGGGAACTAGGAGATGCACTAGAAATTCCCAGATGCCAGGAATTCAAGAGGTTCCCAGAACTCAATGGCATAACAACAGCTGAAATATAGGGGAGATGGAGCCTGAAGGGACTACATCCAGGAGATGGACATGGGACTCAGTTTAGGGATGGGGACACCCACCCATTAAAAAAAAATACCGAAAATTGTCTCTGTCTAAAGGAAATTTAGGGACAAAAATGGAGCAGAGACTGAAGGAAAGGCCATCCAGAGACAATAGCACTGAATTCTACCCACAGACACATAACCCCAACACTACTGCTGATGCCAAGATGTGCTTACAGACAGGAGCCTTGTATGTCTGTGTATCCTCTGAGAGCCTCTGTCAGCAACTGACTAAGACAGATGGAGAAACTCACAGAAACTATTGGACTGAGTGTGGAGACCCCAATGGAAAAATTAGGGGAAGGGCTGAAGGAGCTGAAGGGGATGGCAACCCCACAGGATGAACAACAGTATCAATTAAACAGACCCCTCAGAGCTCCCAGGGAGTAATCTACCAACTAAAGGAGTATACATGGGCGGGTTCATGACTAAAAATACTTATGTAGCAGAGAACTAACTTGTCTGGCGTCAGTGGGAGGGGTGGCACTTGGTCCTGTTGAGGCTTGACACCCCAGAGAAGGGGGATACTAGAGGTATTAGATGGGAGTGGCTGGGTGGGGAGGGGGAAAAGTTGGGCCTCAGGGAGGGGAGAGAAGGAGGGGGATAACACTTGAAATATAAACAAGTGAAATGATTAATACATTTTAAAGGGTGGAGGGGTTGAGATCATCCTTGGTTGTGTATTGGATGTGAAGCCTGCCTGGGAAAATGGGAGGAGAAGTGGAGAGGGAAGACAATCGATTAAGAAAATAGAACAGAGTCTGTTGGCTCCAGCTTAGACTCTATTGCTGCCTTTGACCTCCTCTCCCTTCCTCCTCCAGGTTGATGACTCTGTGGTTTAAAGCCAGCTGATACTCTAGCCAGAACACAAACACCTAGAGCAGTACTCTTAGGGGTAATTCTTCACAAACAATGCCAATAGCCACTCTGCACTCTTCAGTGCAACAGAAGGAAGGAGGATGGGAGTAAGGAGGAGACAGAGGAAGGAAATAGAAAAAGATGGAAGGACAAAGGAAAGAAAGGAGAGTCACTAACAAGACATACATTATCAAAGACACAGTGAGTGACTAGTCCATTTCCCAGAATATAGAGAAGTAAAACTAGCTTTACCAAAACAATTATTTGGTGTCAATTTATTGATTTCCTTAGTTGTTTACTAAAGTGTTGCTTGCACTCTGTTTGCAGAGCCCAGCTTCACTTGCTACCTGAACCAGAGAGGCCTAAAGAACCAGGTGAGGCAGTGGCCCATTGCCCTTCCCAGCCTGCTGACTGATGCCAGCACTTAAACACTAGCTTGTCCACCCTACCTAACAGTTTTAAAGTATAAAATGAAATTACAAAGACTTGCAGGAGCTGTCTTGGCTTCGGTCCACCTTTGACATCTCTCTTCCACTCTCAGTTGTTTCCCTGTGCTTATTCCAGAAAGGTTCTCCCAACAATCGCTGTTCTTGGACTCAAAGTATCTGGTTTTTTTTTTTTTTCTTTCAGAGTGCTCCCTAAATCACAGACCAATTTGCTGGAGCCCAAATCATAGTCCAACAGCAGTCTTTTTCCCACCTTGAAAGAATGTTAGAAGTCACGGAACTGGCTCTTATTCTTAAATAGAAATTCAAACCGAAGATCACCCATTAATTAACCGGGTTAATTCACTAAAATTATTATTCTCCCTGGAACCTCCCAGGTCCCCAATCATTATTTCAGTCCACAGTCACTGTCAGACAAGCAACCTCTCTTCTTTTGGCCTTCCTGCTCATCCATCTTCTAGTCTGTTTTCTGCCTCCCTCTCTAGTCCAGGGAAGTAAAAGACTTTCGCACTGATAGGAGCTGATCCATCACAGCTTGTTTTATTTAAAAAACAAAAATAAACCCTCTCCCGGGTTTTATCAGCCATGTAGACCCGAATAGACTAAATTTGCCTTTGTGAGGTTGTTACTAAAAACATGAAGTGACATGGATATCACTCACTCCTCTATGGGCAGTACTTCGGAGGCTAGGTTAAGGAGATTTCAAAGTCAGCCTGGGAAACAGCCAGGGGGCCGGGGTTGTGGGGGCAGTGGACAAAAGAGCTAAATGTATTTAGTAATTCCCTTATTAATTACCTCTTCTTTCAGCTAACACCTACTTTTGCCTCTTCTAAAAGTAGCTAACAGTTACTTTTGCCTATTAGCTAAGCGCATGAAAGTGATGCTGAGAGATAAGTTGGGGCAGCCCCCTACTGAAAAAGGAAAGAGCTCAGCTGATTCTGTAAGGCTGGATAGAAGAAATTAGGGCCTTCTCTGCATCCCACATGTACAGTCGCAGGACTGAATGCCACCTTGGAAGCCTGGCCACTGTTCAGGACCTTGAAGATTTCGCCGGGAACCTCGAAGTGTAGACACCAGAACACCAGAGGTATCAGGGTTTGAATCAAGCCTCCCACCCCGGAGAGATGCCCGAATCGACTCCTTAGAGGAGTCCCTCTCTTCTTTCATGGTATCTGGCAGTTTACCCAGTGGTGAAAATTCGGCAGAATCTGAGGCTTGTTCGGTTAAGTCCACACTGCCTCTTCCAGCTCACAGAACCCTAGAAGGACTCATTCCTCCTACTCACATCTATTCATTCTCTGCACAGGAATCCACCTTGTGATTTCAAAACACTGAATCGGGAGACCCAGGCTCAGTTAGGACTCTACAGGGGCCAGAGGGCTGACTGTGGTTCTTGGAGTATGTTTCCTATCCGAAGTGCAAGGACTTCTTAAATGTAAAAATCCTTTGCCTTTTTATGGAGATTATGGAAAAAGGGAAGTTCTAAGGCAGATTAGCAAAGCTGAGACCCTAGCCAGGTTTGGCAGCACCTCTCCTTTCTTTGATCTGTGCACCAGGGGACCTGTAAAATGCCAGTCCAGCAAATCTGAAGAGGTCACAGGCTCTTGACTACTTTTTGGGTCCTGTGGGTTGGACCCAAGCAAACTAGTGATGATTAAAGGCCAGTGATCTGGAACCAGATATGCACTTAAGGGCTACTGGCAAATTTCAAAGCGGTTTTTATTTGCCAGCCACATGACTTGCAGCTAGTCTCACAATCCTGTTTTAGCTATTTTTGTTTCTTCTCATGTAGCTCAGGGTATGTCAAATACACTAAAGACCTGACTAGAAGCTGGTGCATCTCAGAGGCCTGCTCCAGTTCTCCCTGATTTGCCAGAGCAGCTGGATTGATTTTTTTTAATTCCAACATTTTCAATATTTGTATCCTTCAGGCTAATTTGAATAATGCCAGCAATTCTTGGTGGACATTTTGAGTTATGAGCTGATGCTTTAGCTCATTTAATTGCTTGCCTAAGCCTGGGTTCCAACCTGAACACCAGATTAATAAACATGCCTATCTTTCCAGCACACAAGAAGTGAAGGCATGAAGATTAGAAATGCAGCTATCCTTGACTTTGTCAGGAGCAGCCTAAGGTAAAGGAACAAGACTCTGCCTAAAACAGAAAACAAGGTCCAAAGAAACCAACCAACAATAACACTTTGGTTAGTTACGAATTCCCATTTTCATTTGTTTAGTCATATCTTCTAAGGAGCCAAGGTTGACTTTTAATCCTCAGGGTTTGATTGGCAAAAGAAGAGGACTGGTCCAAGATTTGAACCTAGGAAGATCCTCTCAGACCCTAAGCGAGAATCCTCTAGGGGTAGGACCAACAAGCCTTAAAGAGAAGCTCCATCTAGTCTTTCTAAGAGGGATATCTTGGAATCCTCTGGTTGAATTCAGTAAACACCAAAAGAATTGAGTTTCAGATCTACCTGAAAAGGGTAATCCAAGACTACCCAGTGCCCCAATTGCTTGAGAATGTCAAAACTAGTGTAGAGTCTGTAACACTTGCACCCACTGCAATTTAGTACACCCAGTGCTGCTTCAAGGAGAGCAAAAGACCCACTAAATGCTCCCTACCTCCAGTTCTAATGTCAGAGATACAGAAAGCAGAAACCCAACCATGGGGCACTCCTGGGAAGTGCCAGCATTGTCTCCAGTCGAGACCCAACTAAAATAACATCTCGTCCAACTTTGGGCTCAAACCAACGACCCTGAGATTAATAATCTCGTGCTCTAATGACTGTGCTAGATGGGGAACTGTTCTTTAGCTTAGAAGTTTATAATTGTGACCACCACTGGGTAAGCATCCCCAGAGCAAATCCTTGGTGAGCACCTGCTCCGTTGGCATATCATAGAAATAAAATGTAGACAGGCAAAGCCATGGCTGGCACTGGAGGAGCATGGTTAAACCTGTTTCCATCGCTGTAGCAGGTCTTTGCGCATCTGATCAGTATTTGCTTACTAAACTGTATATTGGCCTCAACCGATGTCTGTGTTGTCCTCTGTTTCCCCCAAACTGAACGTAATCAAAATGTAAGAAATGTCTCTTGTGAGTCTGGCACCCTGATTTTGTTGTTAACAGACATAGCCTGTCAAGTCTGAGCCTAGGTGGCACAGGATCTGGGAGCTGACTTAGGGTCGCCACAGGGGCCAACAGGTCAGTCAAGGGAATCCAACTAGAGCTCAAATGACTAACCTAGATGTCAGTAGGGTTAAGTTGGGGATACTAGTGAGGGTCCAACCAATCCAGGGGTACGGATCTGAGCCAAAGGAGGCTCAGGCAATGTCCTATCCACACCCACCCTCGGGGCTTCTCCTAGGTCCTTTTCGGTCAGAGTGCCAGGAATCTTGTTCTTACCTATGGCTCTGGAATGGGACCTATCACACTGCACTCAGAATACCAGATGCTTCCATTGAAGCATCAAGAACTCAGAGCAATGGCTGTCTGTCTTCAGGTGTATCCTATCCTCTAGTCCTATTTCCAAATTAAGGGCTTGGCTGAGCTGCCTCATTATGTAATTGCAAACCTTCCTAATCGTGGAAGAAAGAGGCACAAAAGAACTATCATAGGAAGGAACCAATCATTACCTCCCTACAACCCCAACTTAAAGGGGTTCACATGTGACTTTCCCAAGGTTGGACCAATCTCCACCGCCATGCAACACTGTAGGCTCTTGTAGTTTTAAATGTTCACTTACTGTATGCTTTTATATGAAGAAAGACTTGGTTTCTCTTTTCCATTTCTAAGATTACCAGACCTTTTTCTGTTTAGAGAATATGCTCATGAATATCCTTTAGATACAGTAAATATAACTGTTGCTCTTAGAACTTACTTGTTTTCATGATATTTTTAAGGGTAAATGGCAGAGTTTGTTTAAAAAATATTTTACAGTTATTTATTTGTGTGAGTGATGAAGCTCTGATTTTTCAAACCTGTCAAGAGGTACAATGACCTCCTTTCTCTCTCTCTCTCAAAAGCCCTCTTTCCTCTCTCTCAATGATGTATTTTATTTTTAGTATAAGGGTGTTTGCATGTGTATACTGTGCCCACAGAAGCCATAACAGAGTATCAAATCCCCTGGAACTGGAGATGGGCCACCATATAATTGCTGGTAGTTGAGCCCAGGTTCTCTGGAAGAGGAGACAATGCTGTTAATTGTTGAGCCCTTTCAGTGGCCCCACCCATCTTTAAATTTTTAGAAGTATATGTGAGGCTGTGTTTATGTACATCATATGCAGACCGTAAGAGGGATTTAGATTCTCCAGAATCTGACACCCTCTTCTGGAGTGTCTGAAGACAGCTACAGTGTACTTATATCAAATAAATACATAAATAAATAAATAAATAAACATTTTTTAAAAAGGATAAAAAAAAGAAAGACCAGGCAGGACTGCCATTTGCATGTTCATAGGGGAAACCTGGAGAGAGAGCAGTCTAACCTCAGCAGGTTGCTTCCCTCTGGATGGTAGCTCAGAGAGTAATCCTGGCAAGACAGGCAAATCACTGATTTCAAGGACTGCCTGGTTCAGGACAGCCAATGCTATGAAGAGAAAGGAGCTATGTAGTGAAAACAAAGCAAGGAAACACTAACCAGGAAAAAGAATAGACAGTGTAGCTTGTGATAGGGTACCAACAAGAGAAAGCCTTCTGTTACCACTTACAAACACAAGAAGCCTTGCACCCTTCCGCCCAGGTTATTACCACTGGTTATGACCACAAGACTTGGGCTCTTATGTCTATAGGAAGCACCTGTCTGTGCCTAAGTACCATTGAAAGTTCAGGGCTATAATTCATCTGTAACAAGCAACAGTGGTAAGAACCTGCAGCCTTTGAAAACAACTCTTTTTTTAAAAAAGCAGGGGACACAAGGGAGCTGTAGAGCTCCTCAAGTTCAGCCCTATTACTTGGTAGGGAAACAGCCTCAGTGTCCAGAGCTGAGGTCTCACAGGCAACCTGCTGCAATTTTTGAGTACCATCTAGAGAGAGAAAAGATATGATGTGGTTGCTTAATTTATGTATTTTATTATTTCTATTTGTTCTTTTGTGTTGTTTTATTTGGTTTTAGATAAGGCCTCAGTCTGTAGCTCTGGCTGACCCAGGACTGACTACATGTGTTAATTAGGGTTTCACAGCTGAGAACAGACACCAAGAGCAAGGTAAGACTTAGAAAACCCGACATTCAGTGATGGCTCAAGCTCTTAATGAGAGCACTCGGGAGGCAGAGGCAGTCAGTTTCTGAGTTCGAGGCCAGCCTGGTGAAAGAAAGACAGACAGACAGATCAGTAAAATAAAAGCCAGAAAAACCAAAAAAAAAAAAAAAAAAAAAAAAAAAAAAAAGCCAGAACCTTCTCTGCTTTTGTTTTCTTTTGCCTCGAGGTAGGGTTTCTCTTGGTGTAGCCCAGGCAGTCTGTTCTGGAACTATCAGTGTAGGCTTGGGTAGCCTCAAACTCACAGAGGTCCTCTCTGCCTGCCTGCCTTTGCCACCCACACAGCCTGGCAGAAGCCAGAATCTCTTTTTCCCTCTTCTTTATATATTTGTTTGTTTGTTTGTTTGCTTGCTTGCTTGCTTGTTTGTTTGTTGTTATTATAACTATTAGTTCTCAATGTAAGTGTGTGTGTGTGTGTGTGTGTGTGTGTGTGTGTGTGTGTTTGTGTGTGTGTGTGTGTGTGTGTGTTCTCTATCTGCTGCCTATATGACTACATGCCAGAAGAGGGCACCATAACCTAGGACAAGTCACCATGCAACTCCTGAGAATTAATTTTTAAAAAAATGGAAATTCTAGTATCATAGAAGGTAGATATCTGCAAGGCTGTCAGAGTGCTTTTTAAGGCTTACTGTAAATAATAAAAATTGTGTGTCTTTTACCAAACAACAGAAGGGAAGGGAGGTGGTGTGCCTGCATGTCTGTTGTCTGCATGTCAACTTCCTTGTTCTGTCACTCTGTTGAACATTGGCACATTGACCTCACCATGCTGAAAGGCGACATGTGGATGGCAGCCATCTTGTCTGCTGACTGAACACCCTTCTCAAGATGGAGGTGGCTGGCCGTCACGAGACCTATTGTTCCAGGTTGCTTCTGTTTCTTCCCCTTCTTTCCCAGCTACTAGTGGAATAGAACTTAACTGAATCCAGTGCAGAAGGGTGAGGAGTCACTGAAAAGCCACCAGCAGCCATGGCCACATGTTTTTCTCTTGCTTTTTGTCTATTACTTCTTTATTATTTTTAGGAGGGAGGGGCGTTCAAGACAGTGTTTCTTTGTGTAGCCCTGGGTGTCTTGGAACTCACTCTGTAGACCAGGATGGCCTGGAATGCAGAAATCTGCCGGCCTCTGCCTGCCAAGTGCTGGGATTAAAGGGGTGCTCCACCACACCCGGCTTCCTTGTTTATTTCTAAGAATCCATGGGAAATATGATTTGTTTAATCTGTGTACCCTAGACTAACACACACATGCACACAAACAGGGAGTGAGAGAGAAAGATAAGGAGGAATGACATGAATTTTAGGAAAGAGTGATATTAATGGATTAATATTACTTTTATTCATACATATATACATACATACATACACAGAATTAGAGTAGAGCTGAGGCAATTGTGGAACACACCTTTAGCCTCAGGCAGATTTCTGCATTCAAGGTCACCCTGGCTTACAGAGGGAGTTCCAAGTCAGCCAGGGCTGCACAGAGAAACCCGTTCTGAGAAAAAAATAATAATTGAAAGAAAGAAAGAAAGAGAGAAAGAAAGAAAGAAAGAAAGAAAGAAAGAAAGAAAGAAAGAAAGAAAGAAAGAAAGAAGAAAGAAAGAGGATAAAAAGTTTTTAAAAATTAAGAAAAAAAATTACCAGATTACCATCAAGCACACACAGCAATGGCTGTCTTCAGGTGTATCCTTTCAGCCTCCAAAACAAAAAGCAATGGCTGTCTGTCTTCAGGTGTATCCTATTCTCCAGTCTTATTTCCAACCTAAGAGCTGGGCTGAGCTGCCTCATTATGTAATTGCAAACCTTCCTTGGTTTGTCCTTTCCATTTCTAAGACTAACAGACCTTTTTTTATTTAGAGAATATGCTCATGACTGTCCTTTAGATATAGTAAATATAACTGTTGCTCATAGAACTTGTTTTCTAGGAATTTTTAAAGGTAAATGGCAGAGTTTATTTATAAAAAATATTTTGCATTTATTTATTTGTGTAAGTGATGAAGCTCAGGTCTTCAAACTCGTCAGGAGGTATGATTACCTCCCCTCTCTCTCACCCCCTCTCTCTCCTCTCTCTCAATGATCTATTTTATTTTTAGGGTAAGGGTGTTTTGCATGTGTATGCTGTGCCCACAGACTCCAGAACAGAGTATTATATCCCCTGGAACTGGAGATGGGCCACCATATATATACTGGTAATTGAGCCCAGGTTCTCTGGAAGAGGAGACAATGCTCTTAATTGTTGAGCCCTCTCTGTAGCCCCATCTTTCTTTTTTTTTTAAGTATATGTGAGGCTGTGTTTATATAAATCATATGCAGACAATAAGAATGATTTAGAGTCTTCAGAATCTGACACCCTCTTCTGGAGTGTCTGAAGATTGCTACAGCATACTTAAATATAATAAATAAATAAATCTTTAAAAAGAAAAGGAAAAGAAAAAAAGAAAGACCAGGCCTGCCATATGCATGTTCATAGAGGTAACTGGAAGAGACCCCAATCTAAAAACAGCAGGGTGCTTCCTTCTGGATGGTAGCTCACAGTTTCATCCCAGCAAGACAGGCAAATCACTGAGTTCAAGGACAGTAAGGTTCAGGACCACCAAGGTTAGGAAGGGAAAGGGGCTATGTAGAGAATACAAACCAACAAAACAACAACAAGGTAAAAGAAGTGACAGTGTAACTTGGGGTAGGGTACCAACAAGAGAAAGCCTTCTGTTACCACTTACAAACACCAGTAGCCTTGCACCCTTCTGCCCAGGTCCCTGTCTTCCTTTCTAGGAATTCTTAGGATGCCAGGGGGTGTGGGAATCCAGATTAACTTTTTAATAACAAAGACTTGGCCTTTTATGTCTATAGGAAGCCAGTCTCAGTGCCTTTAACTACCACTGAAAGTTCAGGGCTGTTTCTCAACTGTAACAAGCAACAGTGCTAAGAACCTGCAGCCTTTGAAAACAACTTTTTTTAAAAGTGGGGGACACAAATCAGCAGTAGAACCCCTCAGGTTCAGCCCTAATACTTGTTAGGGAAACAGCCTCAATGTCCAGAGCTGAGGTCTCATGGGTGAACTGCTTCAAGCTCTGAGTATCATCTAAAGAAAGAAAAGATATGATGTGGTTGCTTAATTTATTTATTTTATTATTTCTTTTTTTGTTTTGTTTTGTTTTGTTTTAGATAATGCCTCACTCTGTAGCTACGGCTGACCTAGGACTGACTACATGTCTTAATTAGGGTTTCACAGCTGAGAAACAGACACCATACCAATGTAAGACTTAAAAAACCCAACAGTCATTGGTGGCTCGAGCTCTTAATGAGAGCACTCTGGAGGCAGAGGCAGTTAGTTTCTGAGTTCGAGGCCAGCCTGGTTAAAAACAGGGTCAGGCAGGGCAGGGCTAGGCTAGGCAGGGCAGGGCTAGGTTAGGCAGGGCTAGGCTAAGCAGGGCTAGGCAGGGCTAGGCAGGGCAGGGCAGGGCTAGGCTACGCTAGACTAGGCTAGGCAGGGAAGGGCAGGGAAGGGCAGGGGTAGGCAGGGAAGGGCAGGGCTAGGCTGGGCTAGGCTGGGCTAGGCAGGGCTAGGCAGGGCTAGGCTAGTCTAGGCAAGGCAGGGCCATATTCTGGGTCCCATAATGTGAATTTTTAAATTTCACGATTTTCAGGGTTTCTCGGAATATTCTGGTTCCTGCAGTGTGATTTTCTCATTTTCCAAGATTTTCAAGTTTTTCCGTTATTCTGGGTCCTTCAGGGTGATTTTCTCATTTTCCACCTTTTTCAGGTTTTCTTGCCATATTCGGGGTCCTTCAGTGTGAATTTTTAATTTTCCACGTTTTTCGGTATTTCTCGCCATATTCTGCGTAATACAGTGTGAATTTTTAATTTTCCACTTTTTTCATGGTTTATCGCCATATTCTGTGTCCGACAGTGTGAATTTTTAATTTTCACGTTTTTCAGGGTTTCTCGGCATATTCTGGGTCCTGCAGAGTGATTTTCTCATTTTCCACGTTTTTCAAGTTTTTATGTAATTCTGGGTCCTACAGTGTGATTTTCTCATTTTCCACTTATTCAGGTTTTCTCCCCATATTTGGGGTCCTTCTGTGTGAGTTTTTATTTTTCTACTTTTTTCAGGTTTTCTCGCCATATTCTGGGTCCCTAGGTGTGAGTTTTTAATTTTCCTCGTTTTTCAGGTTTTCTCGCCATATTCGGGGTCCTTCAGTGTGAATTTTTAATTTTCCATGTTTTTCAGGTTTTTTCGTCATATTCTGGGTCTTACAATGTGATTTTCTCATTTCCACCTTTTTCAGGTTTTCTTGCCATATTCCAGGTCCTTCAGTATGAATTTTGAATTTTCCACTTTTTTCATGCTTTCTAGCCATAATCGAGATTTTTCAGTGTTTTTATCGCCATATTCTAGGTATTACAGTATGATTTTCTCATTTTTCGATCCTTTCATGGTTTGTCACCATATTTCAGGTCCTATAATGTGATTTTCTCATTTTTCAACTTTTTCAAGGTTTATCACCATATTCCAGGTCCTACAGTGTGATTTTCTCATTTTCCACATTTTTTAGGATTTCTCGCCATATTCCAGTTCTTCAGTGTGAGTTTTTAATTATCCATGTTTTTTAGGGTTTCTCGCCATATTCCAGGTACTACAGTGTGATTTTCTCATTATTTGACTATACAGGGTTCCTCACCCTATTCCCAGTCCTACAGTGTTCTTTTCTTATTTTCCCTATTTTTCAGGATTTCTTGCCCTATTCCAGGTCCTTCAGTGTGAGTTTTTAATTTTCCAAGATTTTCACTGTTTCTTGCCATATTCCAGGTCCTTCAGAGTGAGTTTTTAATTTTCGACATTTTTCATGGTTAATCGCCATATTCTAGGTACTACAGTACGATTTTCTCATTTTTCGACGTTTTCAGGGTTTCTCACCAGATTCCAGGTCCTACTGTGTGATTTTCTAATTTTTCAAGTTTTTTCAGGGTTTCTCACCATATTCCAGGACCTACAGTGTGATTTTCTCATTATTCGACTATACAGGGTTTCTCACCATATTCCAGGTCCTACTATCTGATTTTCTCATTTTCCACATTTTTCAGGATTTCTTGCCATATTCCAGGCCTTCAATGTGATTTTTTAATTATCCACGTTATCAGGGTTTCTCGCCATATTCCAGGTCCTTCAGTGCGATTTTCTCATTTTCCACATTTTTCAGGATTTCTTGCCATATTCCAGCCCCCTGTTTGAATAATTAATTATCCACGTTTTTCAGGGTTTCTCGCCATATTCCAGGTCCTTCAGTGTGATTTTCTCATTTTCCACATTTTTCAGGATTTCTTGCCATATTAAAGCCCCCTGTTTGAATAATTTATTATCCACGTTTTTCAGGGTTTCTCGCCATATTCTGGGACATACAGTTTGATTCACTCATTTTTCAACTTTTCCAGGGTTTCTCACCATATTCCAGGTCCTACACTGTGATTTTCTCATTTTCCTCATTTTTCAGGATTTCTTGACATATTCCATTCCTTTAATGTGATTATTTAATTATCCACGTTTTTTTTTTTGTTTTTTTGTTTTGTTTTGTTTTGTTTTGTTTTTGTCTCTCGCCATATTCCTAGTCCTTCAGTATGAGTCCTTAATTTTCGGCATTTTCTGGATTATGGAAATATTCCAGGGCCATCAGTGTGAGTTTTTAATTTTCTATGTTTTTCAGGGTTTATTGCCATATTCCAGGTACTACAGTATGATTTTCTCATTTTTCGACTTTTTTAGGGTTTCTCACCATATTCCAGGTCCTACAATGTGATTTTCTCATTATTCGACTATACAGGGTTTCTCACCATATTCCAGGTACTAGATATGATTTTCTTATTTTTCGACTTCTTCAGGGTTTCTCAACATTTTCCAGGTTCAACAGTGTGATTTTCTCATTTTTAGACTTATTCAAGTTTTCTCACCATATTCCAGGTCCTACAGTGTGATTTTCTCATTTTCCACATTTTTCAGGATTTCTTGCCATATTCCAGGCCTTCAGTGTGATTTTTTAATTATCCACGTTTTTATAGTTACTCACCATATTCCAGGTCCTACAGTGTGATTTTTCCTTTTCAACGATTTTCAGGTTTTCTTGCCCTATTCCTGGTCCTACAGGGTAAGTTTTTAATTTTCCACATTTTTCGGGGTTTCTCGCGATATTCTAGGTACTTCAGCATGATTTCTCATTTTTCCCCTCTTTCTGGGTTTCTAGACACATTCCAGGTCCATCAGTGTGATTTTTCTCATTTTCCACCTTTTTCTGGGTTTCTCTCCATTTTCCAGGTCCTAGAGTGTGAGTTTCTCATTTTCCACGTTTTTCAGGGTTTCTCGCCATATTCCAGGTCATTCACTGTTTGATTTTAATTTTCCACATTTTTCAGAGTTTCCTGTCATATTCCAAGTCCTAGAGTGTGAGTTATTAAATTTCCAACTTTTTCAGGGTTTCTTGCCATATTCCATGTCCTACAGTGCGAGTTTTTAATTTTCCACGTTTTTCATTGTTTTCTTCCAATTCCAGATCCTACAGTATGATTTTCTCATTTTTCATGATTTTCAGTTTTCTTCCCATATTCCAGATCCTACAGTGTGAGTTTTTTATTTTCCATGTTTTTCAGGGTTTCTTTCCATATTCGAGGTCCTATAGTGTGAGTTTCTCATTTTCAACGTTTTTCAGAGATTTTCGCCATATTATAGGTCCTGCAGTTTGAGTTCCTCATTTTCCACGTTTTTCAGGACTTTTCAGCATATTCCAGGTTCTGCAGTTTGAATTTCTCATTTTCCATGTTTTTCATTTTTTCTTGCCATATTCCATATTATACAGTGTGATTTTCTCATTTTTCATGATTTTCAGGTTTTCTTGCCATATACCAGATCCTAGAGTGTGAGTTTTTAATTTTCCAACTTTTTCAGGGTTTCTTGCCATAAACCATTTCCTACAATGTGAGTTTCTCATTTTCCACGTTTTTCAGGTTTTCTCTCCATATTCCTGTTCCTACAATGTTAGTTTTTAATTTTCCACGTTTTTCAGGGTTTCTTGCCATATTCCAGGTCCTTCATTGTGATTTTCTCATTTTCTACATTTTTCAGGATTTCTCGCCATATTCCAGCCTCCTGTTTGAATAATTAATTATCCACGTTTTTCAGGGTTTCTCGCTATATTCTGGGACATACAGTTTGATTTACTCATTTTTCGACTTTTTCAGGGTTTCTCACCATATTCCAGGTCCTACACTGTGATTTTCTCATTTTCCACATTTTTCAGGATTTCTTGCCATATTGCAGACCTTCAGTGTGATTTTTTAATTATCCACGTTTTTATAATTACTCACCATATTCAAGGTCCTACAGTGTGATTTTTCCTTTTCAACGAGTTTCAGGTTTTCTTGCCCTATTCCTGGTCCTACAGTGTAAGTTTTTAATTTTCCACATTTTTCGGGGTTTCTTGCGTTATTCTAGGTACTTCAGTATGATTTCTCATTTTTCCCCTCTTTCTGGGTTTCTAGACACATTCCAGGTCCATCAGTGTGATTTTCTCATTTTCCACCTTTTTCTGGGTTTCTCTCCATTTTCCAGGTCCTAGAGTGTGAGTTTCTCATTTTCCACGTTTTTCAGGGTTTCTTGCCATATTCCAGGTCATTCACTGTTTGATTTTAATTTTCCACATTTTTCAGAGTTTCTTGTCATATTCCAAGTCCTAGAGTGTGATTTTTTAAATTTCCAACTTTTTCAGGGTTTCTTGCCATATTCCATATCCTACAGTGCGAGTTTTTAATTTTCCACGTTTTTCATTGTTTTCTTCCTATTCCAGATCCTACAGTATGATTTTCTCCTTTTTCATGATTTTCAGTTTTCTTCCCATATTCCAGATCCTACAGTGTGAGTTTTTTATTTTCCATGTTTTTCAGGGTTTCTTTCCATATTCGAGGTCCTATAGTGTGAGTTTCTCATTTTCAACGTTTTTCAGAGATTTTCGCCATATTATAGGTCCTGCAGTTTGAGTTCCTCATTTTCCACGTTTTTCAGGACTTTTCAGCATATTCCAGGTTCTGCAGTTTGAATTTCTCATTTTCCATGTTTTTCATTTTTTCTTGCCATATTCCATATTATACAGTGTGATTTTCTCATTTTTCATGATTTTCAGGTTTTCTTGCCATATACCAGATCCTAGAGTGTGAGTTTTTAATTTTCCAAGATTTTCACTGTTTCTTGCCATAAACCATGTCCTACAATGTGAGTTTCTCATTTTCCACGTTTTTCAGGTTTTCTCTCCATATTCCTGTTCCTACAATGTTAGTTTTTAATTTTCCACGTTTTTCAGGGTTTCTTGCCATATTCCAGGTCCTTCAGTGTGATTTTCTCATTTTCCACATTTTTCAGGATTTCTTGCCATATTCCAGCCTCCTGTTTGAATAATTAATTATCCATGTTTTTCACGGTTTCTCGCCATATTCTGGGACATACAGTTTGATTTACTCATTTTTCGACTTTTTCAGGGTTTCTCACCATATTCCAGGTCCTACACTGTGATTTTCTCATTTTCCACATTTTTCAGGATTTCTTGCCATATTCCAGTCCTTTAGTGTGATTTTTTTAATTATCCACGTTTTTTTTTTTTTTTTTTTTTTTTTGGTCTCTCGCCATATTCCTAGTCCTTCAGTGTGAGTTTTTAATTTTCTATGTTTTTCAGGGTTTATCGCCATATTCCAGGTACTACAGTATGATTTTTCTCATTTTTCGACTTTTTCAGGGTTTCTCACCATATTCCAGGTACTAGATATGATTTTCTCATTTTTTACTTCTTTAGGGTTTCTCAACATTTTCCAGGTTCTACAGTGTGATTTTCTCATTTTTTGACTTATTCAAGTTTTCTCACCATATTCCAGGTCCTACAGTGTGATTTTCTCATTTTCCACATTGTTCAGGATTTCTTGCCATATTGCAGACCTTCAGTGTGATTTTTTAATTATCCACGTTTTTATAGTTACTCACCATATTCTAGGTCCTACAGTGTGATTTTTCCTTTTCAACGAGTTTCAGATTTTCTTGCCCTATTCCTTGTCCTACAGGGTAAGTTTTTAATTTTCCACATTTTTCAGGGTTTCTTGCGATATTCTAGGTACTTCAGTATGATTTCTCATTTTTCCCCTCTTTCTGGGTTTCTAGACACATTCCAGGTCCATCAGTGTGATTTTCTCATTTTCCACCTTTTTCTGGGTTTCTCTCCATTTTCCAGGTCCTAGAGTGTGAGTTTCTCATTTTCCACGTTTTTCAGGGTTTCTTGCCATATTCCAGGTCATTCACTGTTTGATTTTAATTTTCCACATTTTTCAGAGTTTCTTGTCATATTCCAAGTCCTAGAGTGTGAGTTTTTAAATTTCCAACTTTTTCAGGGTTTCTTGCCATATTCCATGTCCTACAGTGCTAGTTTTTAATTTTCCACGTTTTTCATGGTTTTCTTCTTATTCCAGACCCTACAGTATGATTTTCTCATTTTTCATGATTTTCAGTTTTCTTCCTATATTCCAGATTCTACATTGTGGGTTTTTTTATTTTCCATTTTTTCAGGGTTTCTTTCCATATTCCAGGTCCTATAGTGTGAGTTTCTCCTTTTCAACGTTTTTCAGAGTTTTTCGCCATATTATAGGTCCTGCAGTTTGAGAGTCACA
This sequence comes from Mus caroli, assembly GCF_978045245.1. NCBI lineage: Eukaryota > Metazoa > Chordata > Mammalia > Rodentia > Muridae > Mus > Mus caroli. The sequence continues at coordinate 1,846,795 of NW_028227292.1, read as the reverse complement.
TTTTCCATGTTTTTCAGGTTTTCTCTCCATATTCCTGTTCTTACAATGTTAGTTTTTAATTTTCCACGTTTTTCAGGGTTTCTTTCCATATTCCAGGTCCTGCAGTTTGAATTTTTTATTTTCCACATTTTTCAGTGTTTCTTGCCATATTCTATGTCCTACAGTGAGATTTTATCATTTTTCATGATTTTCAGGTTTTCTCGCCATATCCCAGGTCCTTCAGTGGGAGTTTTTCATTTTCCACGTTTTTCTGTGTTTCTTGCCATATTCCATATCCTTCCATTTGAGTTTCTTATTGTTCACATTATTCAGGGGTTCTTGCCATATTCTAGGTACTGCAGTGTGATTTTCTCATTTTTCATCATTTTTAGGTTTTTTAATTATCTGATTCTTTCAGGTTTTCTCCCCATATTCTAAGTCCTGCTGTGTGATTTTGTCATTTTCCAACTTTTCTGGGTTTCTCGCCATATTCCAAGTCCTGCAGTTTGATTTTGTAATTTTCCACCTCTTTCAGGGTTTCTTGCCACATTCCAGGTCCTCCAGTGTGAGTTTCTCCTTTTCCACGTTTTATAGGGAAACTTGCCATATTCCAGGTCCTAGAGTGTGAGTTTTTAATTTTCAACGTTTTTCAGGATTTCTCACCATATTCCAGGTCCTACAGTGTGATTCTCTCATTTTCCACAATTTTAAGGTTTTCTTTCCATATTCCAGTTCTTATAGTTTGAGTTTCTCATTTTTTACATTTTTCAGTTCTTCTCACCATATTCCAGGTCCTAGAGTGTGAGTTTTTAATTGTCCACGTGTTTCAGTGTTTCTTGCCATATTCCAGATTCTACAGTGTGATTTTCTCGTTTTCTGTGATTTTTCAGGTTTTCTTGCCATATTCCCAGTCCTATAGTATAAGTTTTCAATTTCCCATGTTTGCCAAGGTTTCTCGACATATTCCAAGTCCTATAGTTTGAGTTTCTCATTTTTCGGTGTTTCTAATCATATACCAGGTGCTGCAGTGTTATTTTCTCATTTTTCACCTTTTTCTGGGTTTCTTGCCATATTCCAGGTCCTACAGAGTGAGTTTCTTATTTTCCAGCTTTTTCAGGTTTTCTCAACATATTCCAGATCCAACCGTGTGAGTTTTTAATTTTCCACGTTTTTCAGGGTTTCTCAGCATATTCCAGGTCCTACAGTTTGGGTTTCTCATTTTCCAAGTCTTTCAGTGTTTCTCTCCATATCCCAGGTCCTACAGTGTGATTTTCTCATTTTTCATACTTTGCAGGTTATTGGGTGTGAGTTTTTTATTTTCAATTTTTTTCTGGTTTTCCTGCCATATTCCACGTCCTACAGTTTGATTTTCTCATTTTTCAGGATTTTGAAGTTTTCTTGTCATATTTTAGGTCCTACACTGTTAGTTTTTTTTATTTTCCACTTTTGAAAGGTTTTCTTACTATATTCCAAGTCCTACAGTGTCATTTGCTCATTTTCCACGTTTTTCAGGGTTTCTCGCCATATTCCATGTCCTACAGGTTTAATTTTTATTTTCCACATTTTTCAGAGTTTTTCACCATATCCCAGTTCCTACAGTTTTAATTTCCATTTTCCATGTTTTTTAGAGTTTCTCGCCATATTCCAGGACCTACAGTGTGAGTTTTTAATTTTCCACGTGTTTCAGGGTTTCTTGCCATATTCCAGTTTCTACAGTTTGATTTTCTCATTGTTCATGATTTTCAGGATTTCTTGCCATATTCCCAGTCCTATAGTGTAAGTTTTCAATTTTCCATGTTTGTCAAGGTTTCTCAACATATTCCAAGTCCTATAGTTTGAGTTTCTCACTTTTCAGTGTTTCTAGCCTTATACCAGGTCCTGCAGTGTTATTTTCTCATTTTCTTTTTTTTTTAAAGATTTATTTATTTATTATATGTAAGTACACTGTAGCTGTCCTCAGACACTCCAGAAGGGGCAGCCAGATCTCATTACGGATGGTTGTGAGCCACCATATTTTCTTGCCATGTCCCTGGTCCTACACTGTTATATTTTTATTTTCCACGTTCTTCAGGTTTTCTCGCCATATTCCAGGTCCTACAGTGTGAGTTTTTAATTTCTACGTTTTTCAAGGTTTCTCTCCATATTCCAGGTCCTACAGTGTGATTTTCTCATTTTCAATGAATTTCCGTTTTCTTGCCATATTCCAGGTCCTACAGGGTAATTTTTTAATTTTTCACGTTTTTCAGGGTTTCTTGCGATATTCCAGGTACTGCATTATGATTTTCTCATTTTTCCCCTCTTTCTGGGTTTCTAGACACATTCCAGGTACTACAGTGTGGTTGTCTCATTTTCCACCTTTTTCCGGGTTTCTTCCCATATTCCAGGTCCTACAGCGTGAGTTTCTCATTTTCAACGTTTTTTTCATGTTTCTTGCCGTATTCCAGGTCCTACAGTGTTTGTTTTTAAATTTCCACGTTTTTCAGGGTTTCTCGTCATATTTCTGTTCCTACCGTTTGAGTTTATCATTTTTCACATTTTTCAGTATTTGTTGCCATATACCTGGTCGTAGAGTGTAAGTTTTAAATTTCCACTGTTTTTCAGGGTTTCTCACAATATTCCAGGTCCTACATTGTGAGTTTTTTATTTTCGACGTTTTTCAGGGTTTATCGCCATATTCAAGGTCTACAGTGTGATTTTCTCATATTTGATGATTTTCACTTTTTCTTTCCATATTTCAGTTCCTACAGTGTTATTTTTTATGTTTCACGTTTTTTAGGGTTTCTCTGTCACTGTGCTCAACTGTGGTTTTACAATGCTCCACTGTGATGTCCTACTTCTCTACGCTGTTGTCACCCTGCTCTAATGTGATCTCACAGTGCTGCACTGTGGTGTCACTGTGCTCCACTTCGTTGTCACAATGCTCCACTTTGGTGTCACAGTATGCCACTGTGGTATCAGATTTCTCATCTCTGGTGTCACAATGCTCCACTGTGGTGTCACATGCTCCACTGTGTTGTCAGAGTTCTCCACTGTAGTTTCATTGTGGTTCACTGTGGGGAGACAGTGCTGCACTGTGGTATCACAGTGGTCCACTGTTGTGTCACAGTGCTCACTGTGGTTTATCAGTGCTCTACTGTGGTATCACAGTGCTCCACTGTCATGTCACAGTGCTCCACTCTACTGTCACCGTGCTACTCTGTGTTGTCACAGTGCTCCACTGTGGTGTCACACTGCTACACTATTGTGTCACAGTGTTCCACCTTTCTGACACAGTTCTCCACAGTGATGTAAGTGTGCTCCCCTCACTGTCACACTGCTGCACTGTCGTGTCACAGTGCTCAACTGTCATGTCACAATGCTCCAATCTGATGCCACAGTGGTCCACTGTGCTGTCACAGTGCTGCACTGTAGTGTCACAGTGCTCCACTCTCGGGTCACAGTACTCCACTCTGCTGTCACAGTGATCCACAGTGGTGTCACAGTGCTTTACAGTGCTTTACAGTGATGTCAGAGTGTTCCACTCTGATGTTGCACTGCTCTACTCTGTTGTCACACTCCTCCACTGTGGTGTCATTGTGCTCCTATGTGGTGTCACAGTGCTCCTCTTCGTTGTCATAGTGCTCCACGCTGCTGTCACCCTACTCCTCTGTGGTGTCACATTTCTCCACTGTGGTGTCACATTCTCCACTGTGGTTTCACATGCTCCAGTGTGTTGTCATATACTCTAAAGATGCTCCAACACAGAACAAAGATACCTGCACCAATGTGTTCACTGAACCCTAATTTTTAATAACCATGAGCTAGAAAGAACCCAGATGTCCCTCTACGGAAGAATTGTTACAGAAACTGTGGTACATTTACACAATGGAATACTACTCAGATATTAAAAAATGATCGCATCATAAACGTTGTAGGCACATGGATAGAACTAGAAACTATTTTCTCGAGTGAGTTAACCCAAATTCAAAAGGCCTTGCATGGTATGTACTCACCGCTAAGTGGATTTTAGCCCAAAAGCTCAGAATACCCATGCAACAACTAAAAGTCAAATGAACTTTTACAAGAAGTGAGACCAAAGTGTCGGTTCTTCAAACCTACTTAGAAGAGGTAACAAAATAATCATGGCAGGCTGAGGAAGGGGGTATCAGGGTGGGAGACAGAAAGGGAGGGGAAGAAAGAAGGAAGGACAGGGTCAGGTATGGGAAGAGACAGGAGAGACGTCTAGAGGACCAGGAGAATGAATAGGAATAAGTAGCAGCTGGGTTTGGGGAACTAGGAGACGCAGTAGAAATTCCCAGATGCCAGGAATTCAAGAGGTTCCCAGAACTCAATGGGATAACAACAGCTGAAATACAGGGGAGTGCTACGCCCCAGTCGAGTCAACTGGACAAGCTGAGAGGCTTAAAAGTCACTCATGAGGCAAAGAGTTTCAAAGAAGCTCTCCTCCTGGAGTCTAGCGTTCCCTAACCATACAGTAATTTTTCATTCCCGAGTTTCATTCTCGAGTTAGTCTAGTGTATGGATCCACGTGCTCTCTTTCAATATTTTCCTATCATAAGTGCCTTTTAAGATTGAATTCTGACATAGCTAAACCAGTGTTCCAACAGTCCTAGTTCGTCCTTAGTGAGACCTTGGGCTTGGATTTCAGTACTGCCCCTGGTATTACACTAAAAGTTAGGTCACTGCCCTTCACAGGAATCTACCATCACCTAGGAAGAAAGAAGTTTCTGACCGTAGGGGAAACAAGAATAGATGCTTAGTATTATAGCTGAGTTACACCTATTTACAGGAATTTACTATGGTTTAGGAAGCAGATCGGGCTGTGGTTTTAGAGTATTGCATTATTCATGAGATGGTTAGCTAGAATGGAACTCCCTAGATAGAACCATGACTTGGGTGTGAAAGCCCTTGCCCTAGGAGTGAAAAGTTCTCACACCAGGCTTCTAAGACTATAGCTGACCTTAGATAGGGCTAACTTTGTCTCAATTATTTTACTGCCCAGTTCCTTCTGATCTTTGTGTTTTCATTCCTCTGTTCTGTGTAAGAATCATTAAGCATCTGGTTACCTCATTTGTACCTTGCGGGTATGTCACCCAACTTCTTTATTGTCTTCTGTATAAAAAGTCTGAAGCTCGAATTGTAAAATTACATTCAGATTATACACACGAACTCTCCTGTGTGTGTCTGTTTGTCACTCGCTCATCCACGCATTGCCCACCTGCGACAAGAGACCCCGTTCCACGCAGACACAGGGACCTAGAGGGTCTGCGGCAGGGGAGATGGAGCCTGAAGGAACTACATCCAGGAGATGGACATGGGACTCAGTTGAGGGATGGGGACACCCACCCATTAAAAAAAAATACCGAAAATTGTCTCTGTCTAAAGGAAATTTAGGGACAAAAATGGAGCAGAGACTGAAGGAAAGGCCATCCAGAGACTATAGCACTGTATTCTACCCACAGACACAAAACCCCAACACTACTGCTGATGCCAAGATGTGCTTACAGACAGGAGCCTTGTATGTCTGTGTATCCTCTGAGAGCCTCTGTCAGCAACTGACTAAGACAGATGGAGAAACTCACAGAAACTATTGGACTGAGTGTGGAGACCCCAATGGAAAAATTAGGGGAAGGGCTGAAGGAGCTGAAGGGGATGGCAACCCCACAGGACGAACAACAGTATCAATTAAACAGACCCCTCAGAGCTCCCAGGGAGTAATCTACCAACTAAAGGAGTATACATGGGCGGGTTCATGACTAGAAATACTTATGTAGCAGAGAACTACCTTGTCTGGCATCAGTGGGAGGGGTGGCACTTGGTCCTGTTGAGGCTTGATACCCCAGAGAAGGGGGATACTAGAGGGATTAGATGGGAGTGGCTGGGTGGGGAGGGGGAAAAGTTGGGCCTCAGGGAGGGGAGAGAAGGAGGGGGATAATACTTGAAATATAAACAAGTGAAATGATTAATACATTTTAAAGGGTGGAGGGGTTGAGATCATCCTTGGTTGTGTATTGGATGTGAAGCCTGCCTGGGAAAATGGGAGGAGAAGTGGAGAGGGAAAGAAAGAGCAAGGGGCAGAGAAATCAAGTCCATCTTGAGCTGTGTGCCAAGATGCTCTCTAGAAGACAATCGATTAAGAAAATAGAACAGAGTCTGTTGGCTCCAGCTTAGACTCTATTGCTGCCTTTGACCTCCTCTCCCTTCCTCCTCCAGGTTGATGACTCTGTGGTTTAGAGCCAGCTGATACTCTAGCCAGAACACAAACACCTGGAGCAGTACTCTTAGGGGTAATTCTTCACAAACCATGCCAATAGCCACTCTGCACTCTTCAGTGCAACAGAAGGAAGGAGGATGGGAGTAAGGAGGAGACGGTGGAAGGAAATAGAAAAAGATGGAAGGACAAAGGAAAGAAAGGAGAGTCACTAACAAGACATAAGGTATAAAAGACACAGTGAGTGACCAGTCCATTTCCCAGAATATAGTGAAGTAAAACTAGCTTTACCAAAACAATTATATGGTGTCAATTTATTGATTTCCTTAGTTGTTTACTAAAGTGTTGCTTGCACTCTGTTTGCAGAGCCCAGCTTCACTTGCTACCTGAACCAGAGAGGCCTAAAGAGCCAGGTGAGGCAGTGGCCCATTGCCCTTCCCAGCCTGCTGACTGATGCCAGCACTTAAACACTAGCTTGTCCACCCTACCTTATGGTTTTAAAGTATAAAATGAAATTACAAAGACTTGCAGGAGCTGTCTTGGCTTCGGTCCACCTTTGACATCTCTCTTCCACTCTCAGTTGTTTCCATGTGCTTATTCCAGGAAGATTCTCCCAACAATCGCTGTTCTTGGACTCAAAATATCTGGATTTTTTTTTTCTTTCTTTCAGAGCGCTCCCTAAATCACAGACCAATTTGCTGGAGCCCAAATCATAGTCCAACAGCAGTCTTTTTCCCACCTTGAAAGAATGTTAGAAGTCACAGAACTGGCTCTTATTCTTAAATAGAAATTCAAACCGAAGATCACCCATTAATTACCGGGTTAATTCACTAAAATTATTATTCTCCCTGGACCCTCCCAGGTCCCCAATCATTATTTGAGTCCACAGTCACTGTCAGACAAGCAACCTCTCTTCTTTTGGCCTTCCTGCTCATCCATCTTCTAGTTTGTTTTCTGCCTCCCTCTCTAGTCGAGGGAAGTAAAAGATTTTCGCACTGATAGGAGCTGATCCATCACAGCTTGTTTTATTTAAAAAACAAAAATAAACCCTCTCCCATGTTTTATCAGCCATGTAGACCAGAATAGACTAAATTTGCCTTTGTGAGGTTGTTACTAAAAACATGAAGTGACATGGATATCACTCACTCCTCTATGGGCAGTACTTCGGAGGCTAGGTTAAGGAGATTTCAAAGTCAGCCTGGGAAACAGCCAGGGGCCTGGGTTGTGGGGGCAGTGGACAAAAGAGCTAAATGTATTTAGTTATTCCCTTATTAATGACCTCTTCTTTCAGCTAACCCCTACTTTTGCCTCTTCTAAAAGTAGCTAACAGTTACTTTTGCCTATTAGCTAAGCGCATGAATGTAATGCTGAGAGAGAAGTTGGGGCAGCCCCCTACTGAAAAAGGAAAGAGCTCAGCTGATTCTGTAAGGCTGGATAGAAGAAATCAGGGCCTTCTCTGCATCCGACACGTACAGTCGCAGGACTGAATGCCACCTTGGAAGCCTGGCCACTGTTCAGGACCTTGAAGATTTCGCCGGGAGCCTGGAAGTGTAGACACCAGAGCACCAGAGGTATCAGGGTTAGAATCAAGCCTCCCACCCCGGAGAGATGCCGGAAGCGACTCCTTAGAGGAGTCCCTCTCTTCTTTCATGGTATCTGGCAGTTTACCCAGTGGTGAAAATTCGGCAGAATCTGAGGCTTGTTCGGTTAAGTCCACACTGCGCCTTCCAGCTCACAGAACCCTAGAAGGACTCATTCCTCCTACTCACATCTATTCATTCTCTGCACAGGAATCCACCTTGTGATTTCAAAACACTGAGCTGGGAGACCCAAGCTCAGTCAGGACTCTACAGAGGGCTGACGGTGGTTCTTGGAGTATGTTTCCTATCCGAAGTGCAAGGACTTCTGAAATGTAAAAATCCTTTGCCTTTTTATGGAGATTATGGAAAAAATGGAAGTTCCAAGGCAGATTCGCAAAGCTGAGACCCTAGCCAGGTTTGGCAGCACTTATCCTTTCTTAGATCTGCGCACCAGGGGACCTGAAAATGCTAGTCCAGCAAATATGAAGAGGTCACAGGCTCTTGACTACTTTTTGGGTCCTGTGGGTTGGACCCAAGCAAACTAGTGATGATTAAAGGCCAGTGATCTGGAACCAGATATGCACTTAAGGGCTACTGGCAAATTTCAAAGCGGTTTTTATTTGCCAGCCACATGTCTTGCAGCTAGACTCACAATCCTGTTTTAGCTATTTGTGTTTCTTCTCATGTACCTCAGGGTATGTCAAATACACTAAAGACCTGACTAGAAGCTGGTGCATCTAGAGGCCTGCTCCAGTTCTCCCTGATTTGCCAGAGCAGCTGGATTGATTTTTTTTAATTCCAACATTTTCCAATATTTGTATCCTTCAGGCTAATTTGAAAAATGCCAGAAATTCTTGGTGGACATTTTGAGTTATGAGCTGATGCTGTAGCTCATCTAATTGCTTGCCTAAGCCTGGGTTCCAACCTGAACACCAGATTAATACACATGCCTATCTTTCCAGCACACAAGAAGTGAAGGCATGAAGATTAGAAATGCAGCTATCCTTGACTTTGTCAGGAGCAGCCTAAGGTAAAGGAACAAGACTCTGCCTAAAACAGAAAACAAGGTCCAAAGAAACCAACCAAAAATACCACTTTGGGTACTTACGAATTTCCATTTTCATTTGTTTAGTCATACCTTCAAAGGAGCCAAGGTTGACTTTTAATCCTCAGGGTTTGATTGGCAAAAGAAGAGGACTGGTCCAAGATTTGAACCTAGGAAGATCCTCTCAGACCCTAAGCGAGAATCCTCTAGGGGTAGGACCAACAAGCCTTAAAGAGAAGCTCCAGCTAGTCTTTCTAAGAGGGATATCTTGGAATCCTCTGGTTGAATTCAGTAAACACCAAAAGAATTGAGTTTCAGATCTACCTGAAAAGGGTAATCCAAGCCTACCCAGTGCCCCAATTGCTCGAGAATGTCAAAACTAGTGTAGAGTCTGTAACACTTGCACCCACTGCAATTTAGTACACCCAGTGCTGCTTCAAGCAGAGCAAAAGACCCACCAAATGCTCCCTACCTTCAGTTCTAATGTCAGAAATACAGAAAGCAGAACCCCAACCATGGAGCACTCCTGGGAAGTGCCAGCATTGTCTCCAGTCGAGACCCAACTAAAATAACATCTCGTCCAACTTTGGGCTCAAACCAACGACCCTGAGATTAATAATCTCGTGCTCTAATGACTGTGCTAGATGGGGAACTGTTCTTTAGCTTAGAAGTTTACTAATTGTGACCACCACTGGGTAAACATCCCCAGAGCAAATCCTTGGTGAGCACCTGCTCAGTTGGCATATCATAGAAATACAATGCAGACAGACAAAGCCATGGCTAGCACTGGAGGAGCATGGTTAAACCTGTTTCCATTGCTGTAGCAGGTCTTTGCGCATCTGATCAGTATTTGCTTACTAAACTGTATTTTGGCCTCAACCGACGTCTGTGTTGTCCTCTGTTTCCCCCAAATTGAACGTAATCTAAATGTAAGAAATGTCTCCTGTGAGTCTGGCACACTGATTTTGTTGTTAACAGACATAGCCTGTCAAGTCTGAGCCTAGGTGGCACAGGATCTGGGAGCTGACTTAGGGTGGCCATAGGGGCCAACAGGTCAGTCAAGGGAATCCAACTAGAGCTCAAATGACTAACCTAGATGTCAGTGGGGTTAAGTTGGGGATACTAGTGAGGGTCCAACCAATCCAGGGGTACGGATCTGAGCCAAAGGAGGCTCAGGCAATGTCCTATCCACACCCACCCTCGGGGCTTCTCCTAGGTCCTTTTCTGTCGGAGTGCCAGGAATCTGGTTCTTACCTATGCCTCTGGAATGGGACCTATCACACTGCACACAGAATACCAGATGCTTCCATTGAAGCATCAAGAACACAAAGAAATGGCTGTCAGTCTTCAGGTGTATCCTATTCTCTAGTCCTATTCTCAAATTAAGTGCTTGGCTGAGCTGCCTCATTATGTAATTGCAAACCTTCCTAATAGTGGAAGGAAGAGGCACAAAGAACCAGCATAGGAAGGAACCAATCATCACCTCCTTTTTTACTTTTTTCAGGTTTTCTCACCTATTCTGGGTCCTTCAGTGTGAGTTTTTAATTTTCCTGGTTTTTCAGGTTTTCTCCCATATTCAGGGTCTTTCAGTGTGAATTTTTAATTTTCCACGTTTTTCAGGTTTTTTCGTCATATTCTGGGTCTTACAGTGTGATTTTCTCATTTCCACCTTTTTCACGTTTTCTTGCTGTATTCCAGGTCCTTCAGTGTGAATTTTTAATTTTCCACGTTTTTCAGTATTTCTCACCATATTCTGGGTAATACAGTGTGAATTTTTAATTTTCCACTTTTTTCATGGTTTCTCTCCATAATCTGGGTCCGAAAGTGTGAATTTTTAATTTTCACCTTTTCAGGGTTTCTTGCATATTCTGGGTCCTGCAGTGTGATTTTCTCATTTTCCAGGTTTTTCAAGTTTTTTCGTAATTCTGGGTCCTACAGTGTGATTTTGTCATTTTCCACCATTTTCAGGTTTTCTCACCATATTTGGGGTCCTTCAGTGTGAGTCTTTAATTTTCTACTTTTTTCAAGTTTTCTCGCCATATTCGGGGGTCCTTCAGTGTGAATTTTTAATTTTCTACTTTTTTCAGTTTTTCTCACCTATTCTGTGTCCTTCAGTGTGAGTTTTTAATTTTCCTCATTTTTCAGGTTTTCTTGCCATATTCCGGGTCCTTCAGTGTGAATTTTTAATATTCCACGTTTTTCAGGTTTTTTGGTCATATTTTTGGTCCTACAGTGTAATTTCCTCATTTCCAAGTTTTTCAGGTTTTCTTGCCGTATTCCAGATCCTTCAGTGTGAATTTTTAATTTTCCACGTTTTTCAGTATTTCTCGACATATTCTGGGTAATACAGTGTGAATTTTTAATTTTCCACTTTTTTTCCTGTTTTCTCGCCATATTTTGGGACCGACAGTGTGAATTTTTAATTTTCACCTTTTTCAGGGTTTCTTGGCGTATTCTGGTTCCTGCAGTGTGATTTTCTCATTTTCCACTTTTTTCAAATTTTTTGGTAATTCCTGGTCCTACAGTGTCATTTTCTCATTTTCCACCTTTTTCAGGTTTTCTCACCATATTTGGGGTCATTCAGTGTGAGTTTTTACTTTTCTAATTTTTCAGGGTTTCTCGACATATTCTGGGTCCTACAGCGTCTATTTTTAATTTTCCAAGTTTTTCAGAGTTTCTGGGCATATTCTGGGTCCTACAGTGTGATTTTCTCATTTTCCACTTTTTTCAATTTTTTTCGCATTACTGTGTTCTACAGTATGATTTTCTCATTTTCCACCTTTTTCAGGTTTTCTCCATATATTTGGGGTCCTTCAGTGTAAGTTTTTTATTTTCTACTTTTTTCAGGGTTTCTCGCCATATTCTGGGTCCTCCAGCGTGTATTTTTAATTTTCTACTTTTTTCAGGTTTTCTCGCCATATTCTGGGTCCTTCAGTGTGCGTTTTTATTTTACTTGTTTTTCAGGTTTTCTCGCCATATTCCAGGTCCTTCAGTGTGAATTTTTAATTTTCCACGTTTTTCAGTATTTCTCACCATATTCTGAGTAACACAGTGTGAATTTTTAATTTTCCACTTTTTGGAATATGGATTCTCGCCATATTCTGTGTCCTAAAGTGTGACTTTTTAATTTTCACGTTTTTCAGTGTTTCTAGGCATATTCTGGGTCCTGCAGTGTGATTTTCTCATTTTCCACGTTTTTCAAGTTTTTACGTAATTCTGGGTCCTTCAATGTGAGTTTATAATTTTCCTCGTTTTTCAGGATTTCTCACCATATTTGGGGTCCTTCAGTGTGAATTTTTAATTTTCCACGTTTTTCAGGTTTTTTGGTCATATTCTGGGTCTTACAGAATGATTTTGTCATTTTCACGTTTTTCAGGTTTTCTTGCCGTATTCCAGGTCCTTCAGTGTGAATTTTATTTTTCCACGTTTTTCAGTATTTCTTGCCATATTCTGGGTAATACAGTGTGAATTTTTAATTTTCCACTTTTTTCATGGTTTCCTGCCATAATCTGGGTGCGACATTGTGAATTTTTAATTTTTCAGTGTTTCTCTGCATATTCTGGGTCCTGCAGTGTGATTTTTTTTTTGTAATTTTTTTACAAAATTACATAATTTTGTAATTTACAGAATTACATAAAAAAAGTTTTTATGTAATTCTGGGTCCTACAGTATAATTTTCTCATTTTCCACTTTTTCAGGTTTTCTCGCCATATTTGGGGTCCTTCTGTGTGAGTTTTTAATTTTCTATTTTTTTCAGGTTTAATCGCCATATTCTGGGTCCTACAGTGTGTACTTTTAATTTTCTACTTTTTTAAGGTTTCTCTCCATATTCCGGGGTCCTTCAGTGTGAATTTTTAATTTTCTACTTTTTTCAGTTTTTCTCACCTATTCTGGGTCCTTCTTAATTTCCCTCGTTTTTCAAGTTTTCTCGCCATATTCGGGGTGTTTCAGTGTGAAATTTTTATTTTCCACGTTTTTCAGGTTTTTTCGTCATATTCTGGGTCTTACAGTGTGATTTTCTCATTTCCACGTTTTTTCAGGTTTTCTTGCTGTATTCCAGGTCCTTCAGTGTGAATTTTTAATTTTCCACGTTTTTCAGTATTTCTTGCCATATTTTGGGTAATACAGTGTGAATTTTTAATTTTCACCTTTTCAGGGTTTCTCTGCATATTCTGGGTCCTGCAGTGTGATTTTCTCATTTTCCTCGTTTTTCAAGTTTTTATGTAATTCTGGGTCCTACAGTATGATTTTCTCATTTTCCACTTTTTCAGGTTTTCTCGCCATATTTGGGGTCCTTCAGTGTGAGTTTTTAATTTTCTATTTTTTCAGGTTTAATCGCCATATTCGGGGTCCTTCAGTGTAATTTTTAATTTTC
>NW_028227292.1:1770256-1833505 GCF_978045245.1 Mus caroli | reverse complement strand
GTAGGACCCAGAATATGCCCAAAAACCCTTAAAAACATGAAAATTAATAATTCACACAGTCGGACCCACAATATGTTGATAAATCATGAAAAAAGTGGAAAATTAAAAATTCACACTGTATTACCCAGAATATCGCGAGAAACACTGAAAAACTTGGAAAATTGAAAATTCACAGTGTAGGGCACAGAATATGGTGAGAAACCCCGAAAAAGGAGAAAAATACAAATTCACACTGAAGGACCTCAAATATGGCTAGAAAACCTGAAACTGGTGTCAAATTGAAAATTCACACTGTAGGACCTAGAATATGGCAAGAAACACTGAAAAACGTGGAAAATTAAAAATTCACACGGTAGGACCAGAATATGGCAAGAAACTTTGAAAAACGTGGAAAATTAAAAATTCACACTTTAGGACCCAGAATATGCCGAGAAAACATGAAAAAATTGTAAAATGAGAAAATCACATTGTAGGACCCAGAATATGACGAAAAAAAACCTAAAAATCGTGGAAAATTTAAAATTCCCACTGTAGGATGCAGTATATGGCAAGAAACCCTGAAAAAAGTAGAAAATAAAAATTCACACTGAAAGTCCACGAATATGGCGAGAAAACCTAAAATAGATGGAAAATGAGAAAATCACACTGTAGGACCCAGAAATGCAAAAAAACTTAAAAAACGTCGAAAATGAGAAAATCACACTGTAGGACCCAGAATATGGCAAGAAACCTTGAAAAAAAGTAGAAAAAAAAAAAACTCACACTGAAGGACCTGGGATATGGCGACAAAACCTGAAAAACCTGGAAAATTAAAAAGTCACTCAGAAAGACCTGGAATATGGCCAGAAACACTGAAAAACATGAAAAATTAAAAATTCACACTGAAGGACCAGGAATATGGCAAGAAACCCTGAAATACGTGGAAATGAGAAAATCACACTGTAGGACCCAGAATATGACGAAAAAAACGGAAAAACGTGCAAAATTAAAAAACTCACACTGAAGGACCTAGAATATGGCGAGAAAACCTGACAAAAGTAGAAAATTACAAACTCACACCGAAGGACCACAAATATGGAGAGAACTCCTGAAAAAGGTGGAAAATGAGAAAATCACACTGTAGGACCCAGAATTTTGAATAAACTTGAAAAACGAGGAAAATGAGAAAATCACACTGCAGGACCCAGAATATGCCGAGAAACCCTGAAAAACGTGAAAATTAAAAATTCACACTGAAGGACCTGGAGTATGGCGAGAAAACCTGAAAAAGGTTGAAAATGAGAATAATAACACTGTAGTACCCAGAATTGAGAAAAAACTTGAAAAACGTCGTAAATGAGAAAATCACACTGTAGGACACAGAATATGGCGAGAAACCCTGACAAAAGTTGAAAATTAAAAATACACTCTGTAGGACCCAGAATATGGCAAGAAACCCTGAAAAAAGTAGATAATTAAATACTCACACTGAAGGACCCGGAATATGTCGAGAAACCCTGAAAAACGAGGAAAACTAAACACTCACACTGAAGGACCCAGAATATGGCGAGAAAACCTGAAAAAGGTTGAAAATGAGAATAATCACACTGTAGGAACCAGAATTGAGAAAAAACTTGAAAAACGTCGTAAATGAGAAAATCACACTGTAGGACTCAGAATATGGCGAGAAACCCTGAAAAACGTCGAAAATTAAAAATACACTCCGTAGGACCCAGAATAAGGCAAGAAACCCTGAAAAAAGTAGATAATTAAATACTCACACTGAAGGACCCAGAATATGTTGAGAAACCCTGAAAAAACGAGGAAAACTAAAAACTCACACTGAAGTACCCAGAATATTGCGAGAAAACCTGAAAATAGTAGAAAATTACAAACTCACACTGAAGGCTCCAGAATATGGCAAGAAAACCTGAAAAAGGTGGAAAATGAGAAAATCACACTGTAGGATCTGGAATTACCATAAAATTTGTAAAACGTGGAAAATGAGAAAATCACACTGCAAAGACCAGAATATGCCAAGAAACCCTGAAAAAGTGAAAATTAAAAATTCACACTGTCGGTCCCAGAATATGGCGAGACACCATGAAAAAAGTGGAAAATTAAAAATTCACATTGTATTACCCAGAATATGGCGAGAAATACTGAAAAACGAGGAAAATTAAAAATTCACACTGAAGGACCTGGAATACGGCAAAAAAAAAAAAAAAAAAAACCCTGAAAAACGTGGAAATGAGGAAATCACTAGGTCGGACCCAGAATATGACCAAAAAACCTGAAAAACGTGGAATATTAAAAATTCACACTGAAGGACTCAGAATATGGAAAGAAAACCTGAAAAATGAGGAAAATTAAAAACTCACACTGAAGGACCCAGAATAGGTGAGAAAAACTGAAAAAAGTAGAAAATTAAAAATTCACACTGACGGACCCCCGAATATGGCGAGAAAACCTGAAAAAGCTGGATAATGAGAAAATCACACTGTAGGACCCAGAATTACGAAAAAACTTGAAAAACGTGGAAAAAGAGAAAATCACACTGCAGGACCCAGAATATGCCAAGAAACCCTGAAAAAATGTGAAAATTAAAATTTCACACTGTAGGACCCAGATTATGTCAAGAAACCCTGAAAAAAGTGGAAAATTAAAAATTCACACTGTATTACCCAGAATATGGCAAGAAATACTGAAAAACGTGGAAAATTAAAATTCACACTGAAGGACCTGGAATACGGCAAGAAAACCTGAAAACGTGGAAATGACAAAATCACACTGTAGACCCAGAATATGATGAAAAAAACTGAAAAACGTAGAAAATTAAAAATTCACACTGAAGGACCCTGAATATGGCGAGAAATCCTGAAAAACGAGGAAAATTATAAACTCACACTGAAGGACCCAGAATTACGTAAAAACTGGAAAAACGTGGAAAATTAGAAAATCACACTGCAGGACCAAAAATAAAATCACACTGAAGGACCTAGAATATGGCGAGAAATCCAGAAAAACAAGTAAAATAAAAACGCACACTGAAGGACCTAGAATATGGCGAGAAACCCTGAAAAAAGTAGAAAATTAAAAATACAGGCTGTAGGACCCAGAATATGGCGAGAAACCCTAAAAAAGTAGAAAATAAAAAACTTACACTGAAGGACCCCAAATATATGGAGAAAACCTGAAAAAGGTGAAAAATGAGAAAATCATACTGTAGGACACAGTAATGGGAAAAAAATTGAAAAAAGTGGAAAATGAGAAAATCACACTGTAGGACCCAGAATATGCCGAGAAACCATGAAAAACGTGGAATATTAAAAATATACTCTGTAGGACCCAGAATATGGCAAGAAACACTGAAAAAAGTAGAAAATTAAAAACTCACACTGAAGGACCCCGAATATGGCGAGAAAACCTGAAAAAAGTAGAAAATTAAAAATACACACTGTAGGACTCAGAATATGTGAGAAACCCTGAAAAAAGTAGAAAATTAAAAACTCACACTGAAGGACCCCAAATATGGCAAGAAAACCTGAAAAAGGTGGAAAATGAGAAAATCACACTGTAGGACCCAGAATTACGAAAGAACTTGAAAAACTTGGAAAATGAGAAAATCACACTGCAGGACCCAGAATATGCAGAGAAACCCTGAAAAAGTGAAAATTAAAAATTCACACTGTCTGACTCAGATTATGGCGAGATACCATGAAAAAAGTGGAAAATTAAAAATTCACACTGTATTACCCAGAATATGGCGAGAAATACTGAAAATGTGGAAAATTAAAAATTCACACTGAAGGACCTGGAAAAAGGCAAGAAAACCTGAAAAAGGTGGAAATGAGAAAATCACACTGTAAGACCCAGAATATGACAAAAAAAAAACCCTGAAAAACGTGGAAAAATAACATTCACACTGAAAGATCCTGAATATGGCGAGAAAACTTGAAAAACGAGGGAAATTAAAAACTCATATTGAAGGACCCAGAATAGGTGAGAAAAACTGAAAAAAGTAGAAAATTAAAAATTCACACTGAAGGACCCCCAAATATGGAGAGAAACCTTAAAAAAGTAGAAAATTAAATATTCACACTGAAGGACCCCGAATATGGCGATTAAACCTGAAAAAAATAGAAAATTAAAAACTCACACAGATGGATCCCAAATATGGCGAGAAAACCTGAAAAAGTGGAAAATGAGAAAATCACACTGTATGACCCAGAATTACATAAAAACTTGAAAAACGTGGAAAACGAGAAAATCACACTGCAGGACCCAGAATATGCCCATAAACCCTGAAAAACGTGAAAATTAAAAAGTCACACTGTCAAACACAGAATATGGCGAGAAACCATGAATAAAGTGGAAAATTAAAAATTCACACTGTATTACCCAGAATATGGCGAGAAAACCTGAAAAAGGTGGATAAATAGAAAATCACACTGTAGGACCCAGAATTACGAAAGAACTTGAAAAACTTGGAAAATGAGAAAATCACACTGCAGGACCCAGAATATGCAGAGAAACCCTGAAAAGGTGAAAATTAAAAATTCACACTGTCTGACCCAGATTATGGCGAGATACCATGAAAAAAGTGGAAAATTAAAAATTCACACTGTATTACCCAAAATATGGCGAGAAATACTGAAAAATGTGGAAAATTAAAAATTCACACTGAAGGACCTGGAAAAAGGCAAGAAAACCTGAAAAAGGTGGAAATGAGAAAATCACACTGTAAGACCCAGAATATGACAAAAAACAAACCCCTGAAAAACGTGGAAAAATAACATTCACACTGAAAGACCCTGAATATGGCAAGAAAACTTGAAAAACGAGGGAAATTAAAAACTCATATTGAAGGACCCAGAATAGGTGAGAAAAACTGAAAAAAGTAGAAAATTAAAAATTCACACTGAAGGACCCCGGAATATGGAGAGAAACCTTAAAAAAGTAGAAAATTAAAAGTACACACTGTAGGACCCAGAATATGGCGATTAAACCTGAAAAAAATAGAAAATTAAAAACTCACACAGAAGGACCCCAAATATGGCGAGAAAACCTGAAAAAGTGGAAAATGAGAAAATTATACTGTAGGACCCAGATTACATAAAAACTTTTTTTATGTAATTCTGTAAATTACAAAATTATGCAATTTTGTAAAAAAATTACAAAAAAAAATCACACTGCAGGACCCAGAATATGCAGAGAAACACTGAAAAATTAAAAATTCACACTGTCGGACCCAGATTATGGCAGGAAACCATGAAAAAAGTGGAAAATTAAAAATTCACACTGTATTACCCAGAATATGGCAAGAAATATTGAAAAACGTGGAAAATTAAAAATTCACACTGAAGGACCCCAAATATGGTGAGAAATCCTGAAAAACGAGGAAAATTATAAACTCACATTGAAGGACCCAGAATTACGTAAAAACTTGAAAAACGTGGAAAATGAGAAAATCACACTGCAGGACCCAGAATATGCCTAGAAACCCTGAAAAACGTGAAAATTAAAAAGTCACACTTTAGGACACAGAATATGGCGAGAATCCATATTCCAAAAAGTGGAAAATTAAAAATTCACACTGTATTACTCAGAATATGGTGAGAAATACTGAAAAACGTGGAAAATTAAAAATTCACACTGAAGGACCTGGAATATGGCGAGAAAACCTGAAAAAAGTAGAAAATTAAAAATACACGCTGGAGGACCCAGAATATGGCGAGAAACCCTGAAAAAAGTAGAAAATAAAAAACTTACACTGAAGGACCCCAAATATATGGAGAAAACCTGAAAAAGGTGGAAAATGAGAAAATCATACTGTAGAACACAGTAATGCGAAAAAAATTGAAAAAAGTGGAAAATGAGAAAATCACACTGTAGGACCCAGAATATGCCGAGAAACTCTGAAAAACTTGGAAAATTAAAAATAGAAGCTGTAGGACCCAGAATATGTCGAGAAACCCTGAAAAATTAGAAAAGTAAAAACTCACACTGAATGACCCCAAATATGGCGAGAAAACCTGAAAAAGGTGGAAAATGAGAAAATGACACTGTAGGACCAGGAATTACCAAAAAATTTGAAAAAAGTGGAAAATGAGAAAATCACACTGCAGGAACCAGAATATGCCAAGAAACCCTGAAAAAAGGTGAAAATTAAAAATTCACACTGTCGGTCCCAAAATATGGCAAGAAAACAGGAAAAAAAGTGGAAAATTAAAAATTCACACTGTATTACCCAGAATATGTCGAGAAACACTGAAAAACGTGGAAAATTAAAAATTCACACTGAAGGATCTGGAATACGGCAAGAAAACCTGAAAAAATTGGAAATGAGGAAATTACACTGTAGGACCAAAAATATGACCAAAAAACCTGAAAAACGTGGAATATCAAAAATTCACACTGAAGGACCCGGAATATGGCAAGAAAACCTGAAAAATGAGGAAAATTAAAAACTCACACTGAAGGACACAGAATAGGTGAGAAAAACTGAAAAAAGTAGAAAATTAAAAATTCACACTGAAGGACCCCCGAATATGGCGAGAAAACTTGAAAAAAGTAGAAAATTAAAGACTCACACTGAAGGACCCCAAATATGGTGAGAAAACCTGAAAATGGTGGAAAATGAGAAAATCACACTGTAGGACCCAGAATTACGAAAAAACTTGAAAAACCTGGAAAATGAGAAAATCACACTGCAGGACCCAGAATATGCAAGAAACCCTGAAAAGGTGAAAATTAAAAATTCACACTTTCGGACCCAGATTATGGAGAGAAACCATGAAAAAAGTGGAAAATTAAAAATTCACACTGTATTACCCAGAATATGGCGAGAAATACTGAAAAACGTGGAAAATTAAAAATTCACACTGAAGGACCTGGAATACAGCAAGAAAACCTGAAAAAGGTGGAAATGAGAAAATCACACTGTAAGACCCAGAATATGACGAAAAAACCTGAAAAACGTGGAAAATTAAAAATTCACACTGAAAGACCCTGAATATGGGGAGAAAACCTGAAAAACCAGGAAAATTAAAAAATCACACTGAAGGACCCAGAATAGGTGAGAAAACCTGAAAAAAGTAAAAAAGGAGGTGATGATTGGTTCCTTCCTATGCTGGTTCTTTTGTGCCTCTTCCTTCCACTATTAGGAAGGTTTGCAATTACATAATGAGGCAGCTCAGCCAAGCACTTAATTTAAGAATAGGACTAGAGAATAGGATACACCTGAAGACTGACAGCCATTTCTTTGTGTTCTTGATGCTTCAATGGAAGCATCTGTTATTCTGTGTGCAGTGTGATAGGTCCCATTCCAGAGGCATAGGTAAGAACCAGATTCCTGGCACTCCAACAGAAAAGGACCTAGGAGAAGCCCCGAGGGTGGGTGTGGATAGGACATTGCCTGAGCCTCCTTTGGCTCAGATCCGTACCCCTGGATTGGTTGGACCCTCACTAGGATCCCCAACTTAACCCTACTGACATCTAGGTTAGTCATTTGAGCTCTAGTTGGATTCCCTTGACTGACCTGTTGGCCCCTATGGCCACCCTAAGTCAGCTCCCAGATCCTGTGCCACCTAGGCTCAGACTTGACACGCTATGTCTGTTAACAACAAAATCAGTGTGCCAGACTCACAGGAGACATTTCTTACATTTAGATTACGTTCAATTTGGGGGAAACAGAGGACAACACAGACGTCGGTTGAGGCCAATATACAGTTTAGTAAGCAAATACTGATCAGATGCGCAAAGACCTGCTACAGCAATGGAAACAGGTTTAACCATGCTCCTCCAGTGCCAGCCATGGCTTTGTCTGTCTGCATTGTATTTCTATGATATGCCAACTGAGCAGGTGCTCACCAAGGATTTGCTCTGGGGATGCTTACCCAGTGGTGGTCACAATTAGTAAACTTCTAAGCTAAAGAACAGTTCCCCATGTAGCACAGACATTAGAGCACGAGATTATTAATCTCAGGGTCGTTGGTTTGAGCCCAAAGTTGGACGAGATGTTATTTTAGTTGGGTCTCGACTGGAGACAATGCTGGCACTTCCTAGGAAGGCCCCATGATTGGGGTTCTGCTTTCAGTATCTCTGACATTAGAACTGGAAGTAGGGAGAATTTGGTGGGTTTTTTGCTCTGCTTGAAGCAGCACTGGGTGTACTAAATTGCAGTGGGTGCAAGTGTTACAGACTCTACACTAGTTTTGACATTCTCGAGCAATTGGGGCACTGGGTAGTCTTGGATTACCCTTTTCAGGTAGATCTGAAACTCAATTCTTTTGGTGTTTACTGAATTCAACCAGAGGATTCCAAGATATCCCTCTTAGAAAGACTAGCTGGAGCTTCTCTTTAAGGCTTGTTGGTCCTACCCCTAGAGGATTCTAGCTTAGGGTCTGAGAGGATCTTCCTAGGTTCAAATCTTGGACCAGTCCTCTTCTTTTGCCAATCAAACCCTGAGGATTAAAAGTCAACCTTGGCTCCTTTGAAGGTATGACTAAACAAATGAAAATGGAAATTCGTAAGTACCCAAAGTGGTATTTTTGGTTGGTTTCTTTGGACCTTGTTTTCTGTTTTAGGCAGAGTCTTGTTCCTTTACCTTAGGCTGCTCCTGACAAAGTAAAGGATAGCTGCATTTCTAATCTTCATGCCTTCACTTCTTGTGTGCTGGAAAGATAGGCATGTGTATTAATCTGGTGTTCAGGTTGGAACCCAGGCTTAGGCAAGCATTAGATGAGCTACAGCATCAGCTCATAACTCAAAATGTCCACCAAGAATTTCTGGCATTATTCAAATTAGCCTGAAGGATACAAATATTGGAAAATGTTGGAATTAAAAAAAATCAATCCAGCTGCTCTGGCAAATCAGGGAGAACTGGAGCAGGCCTCTAGATGCACCAGCTTCTAGTCAGGTCTTTAGTGTATTTGACATACCCTGAGCTACATGAGAAGAAACACAAATAGCTAAAACAGGATTGTGAGTCTAGCTGCAAGACATGTGGCTGGCAAATAAAAACCGCTTTGAAATTTGCCAGTAGCCCTTAAGTGCAAATCTGGTTCCAGATCACTGGCCTTTAATCATCACTAGTTTGCTTGGGTCCAACCCACAGGACCCAAAAAGTAGTCAAGAGCCTGTGACCTCTTCAGATTTGCTGGACTAGCATTTTCAGGTCCCCTGGTGCGCAGATCTAAGAAATGATAAGTGCTGCCAAACCTGGCTAGGGTCTCAGCTTTGCGAATCTGCCTTGGAACTTCCATTTTTTCCATAATCTCCATAAAAAGGCAAAGGATTTTTACATTTCAGAAGTCCTTGCACTTCGGATAGGAAACATACTCCAAGAACCACAGTCAGCCCTCTGTAGAGTCCTGACTGAGCTTGGGTCTCCCAGCTCAGTGTTTTGAAATCACAAGGTGGATTCCTGTGCAGAGAATGAATAGATGTGAGTAGGAGGAATGAGTCCTTCTAGGGTTCTGTGAGCTGGAAGGCGCAGTGTGGACTTAACCGAACAAGCCTCAGATTCTGCCGAATTTTCACCACTGGGTAAACTGCCAGATACCATGAAAGAAGAGAGGGACTCCTCTAAGGAGTCGCTTCGGGCATCTCTCCGGGGTGGGAGGCTTGATTCTAACCCTGATACCTCTGGTGCTCTGGTGTCTACACTTCGAGGCTCCCGGCGAAATCTTCAAGGTCCTGAACAGTGGCCAGGCTTCCAAGGTGGCATTCAGTCCTGCGACTGTACGTGTGGGATGCAGAGAAGGCCCTGATTTCTTCTATCCAGCCTTACAGAATCAGCTGAGCTCTTTCCTTTTTCAGTAGGGGGCTGCCCCAACTTCTCTCTCAGCATTACATTCATGCGCTTAGCTAATAGGCAAAAGTAACTGTTAGCTACTTTTAGAAGAGGCAAAAGTAGGGGTTAGCTGAAAGAAGAGGTCATTAATAAGGGAATAACTAAATACATTTAGCTCTTTTGTCCACTGCCCCCACAACCCAGGCCCCTGGCTGTTTCCCAGGCTGACTTTGAAATCTCCTTAACCTAGCCTCCAAAGTACTGCCCATAGAGGAGTGAGTGATATCCATGTCACTTCATGTTTTTAGTAACAACCTCACAAAGGCAAATTTAGTCTATTCTGGTCTACATGGCTGATAAAACCTGGGAGAGGGTTTATTTTTGTTTTTTAAATAAAACAAGCTGTGATGGATCAGCTCCTATCAGTGCGAAAATCTTTTACTTCCCTCGACTAGAGAGGGAGGCAGAAAACAGACTAGAAGATGGATGAACAGGAAGGCCAAAAGAAGAGAGGTTGCTTGTCTGACAGTGACTGTGGACTCAAATAATGATTGGGGACCTGGGAGGGTCCAGGGAGAATAATAATTTTAGTGAATTAATCCGTTAATTAATGGGTGATCTTCGGTTTGAATTTCTATTTAAGAATAAGAGCCAGTTCTGTGACTTCTAACATTCTTTCAAGGTGGGAAAAAGACTGCTGTTGGACTATGATTTGGGCTCCAGCAAATTGGTCTGTGATTTAGGGAGCGCTCTGAAAGAAAGAAAAAAAAATCCAGATATTTTGAGTCCAAGAACAGCGATTGTTGGGAGAACCTTCCTGGAATAAGCACACGGAAACTACTGAGAGTGGAAGAGAGATGTCAAAGGTGGACCGAAGCCAAGACAGCTCCTGCAAGTCTGTAATTTCATTTTATACTTTAAAACCATAAGGTAGGGTGGACATGCTAGTGTTTAAGTGCTGGCATCAGTCAGCAGGCTGGGAAGGGCAATGGGCCACTGCCTCACCTGGCTCTTTAGGCCTCTCTGGTTCAGGTAGCAAGTGAAGCTGGGCTCTGCAAACAGAGTGCAAGCAACACTTTAGTAAACAACTAAGGAAATCAATAAATTGACACCATATAATTGTTTTGGTAAAGCTAGTTTTACTTCACTATATTCTGGGAAATGGACTGGTCACTCACTGTGTCTTTTATAACTTATGTCTTGTTAGTGACTCTCCTTTCTTTCCTTTGTCCTTCCATCTTTTTCTATTTCCTTCCACCGTCTCCTCCTTACTCCCATCCTCCTTCCTTCTGTTGCACTGAAGAGTGCAGAGTGGCTATTGGCATGGTTTGTGAAGAATTACCCCTAAGAGTACTGCTCCAGGTGTTTGTGTTCTGGCTAGAGTATCAGCTGGCTTTAAACCACAGAGTCATCAACCTGGAGGAGGAAGGGAGAGGAGGTCAAAGGCAGCAATAGAGTCTAAGCTGGAGCCAACAGACTCTGTTCTATTTTCTTAATCGATTGTCTTCTAGAGAGCATCTTGGCACACAGCTCAAGATGGACTTGATTTCTCTGCCCCTTGCTCTTTCTTTCCCTCTCCACTTCTCCCATTTTCCCAGGCAGGCTTCACATCCAATACACAACCAAGGATGATCTCAACCCCTCCACCCTTTAAAATGTATTAATCATTTCACTTGTTTATATTTCAAGTATTATCCCCCTCCTTCTCTCCCCTCCCTGAGGCCCAACTTTTCCCCCACCCCACCCAGCCACTCCCATCTAATCCCTCTAGTATCCCCCTTCTCTGGGGTATCAAGCCTCAACAGGACCAAGTGCCACCCCTCCCACTGATGCCAGACAAGGTAGTTCTCTGCTACATAAGTATTTCTAGTCGTGAACCCGCCCATGTATACTCCTTTAGTTGGTAGATTACTCCCTGGGAGCTCTGAGGGGTCTGTTTAATTGATACTGTTGTTCGTCCTGTGGGGTTGCCATCCCCTTCAGCTCCTTCAGCCCTTCCCCTAATTTTTCCATTGGGGTCTCCACACTCAGTCCAATAGTTTCTGTGAGTTTCTCCATCTGTCTTAGTCAGTTGCTGACAGAGGCTCTCAGAGGATACACAGACATACAAGGCTCCTGTCTGTAAGCACATCTTGGCATCAGCAGTAGTGTTGGGGTTTTGTGTCTGTGGGTAGAATACAGTGCTATAGTCTCTGGATGGCCTTTCCTTCAGTCTCTGCTCCATTTTTGTCCCTAAATTTCCTTTAGACAGAGACAATTTTCTGTATTTTTTTTTAATGGGTGGGTGTCCCCATCCCTCAACTGAGTCCCATGTCCATCTCCTGGATGTAGTTCCTTCAGGCTCCATCTCCCCTGCCGCAGACCCTCTAGGTCCCTGTGTCTGCGTGGAACGGGGTCTCTTGTCGCAGGTGGGCAATGCGTGGATGAGCGAGTGACAAACAGACACACACAGGAGAGTTCGTGTGTATAATCTGAATGTAATTTTACAATTCGAGCTTCAGACTTTTTATACAGAAGACAATAAAGAAGTTGGGTGACATACCCGCAAGGTACAAATGAGGTAACCAGATGCTTAATGATTCTTACACAGAACAGAGGAATGAAAACACAAAGATCAGAAGGAACTGGGCAGTAAAATAATTGAGACAAAGTTAGCCCTATCTAAGGTCAGCTATAGTCTTAGAAGCCTGGTGTGAGAACTTTTCACTCCTAGGGCAAGGGCTTTCACACCCAAGTCATGGTTCTAACTAGGGAGTTCCATTCTAGCTAACCATCTCATGAATAATGCAATACTCTAAAACCACAGCCCGATCTGCTTCCTAAACCATAGTAAATTCCTGTAAATAGGTGTAACTCAGCTATAATACTAAGCATCTATTCTTGTTTCCCCTACGGTCAGAAACTTCTTTCTTCCTAGGTGATGGTAGATTCCTGTGAAGGGCTGTGACCTAACTTTTAGTGTAATACCAGGGGCAGTACTGAAATCCAAGCCCAAGGTCTCACTAAGGACGAACTAGGACTGTTGGAACACTGGTTTAGCTATGTCAGAATTCAATCTTAAAAGGCACTTATGATAGGAAAATATTGAAAGAGAGCACGTGGATCCATACACTAGACTAACTCGAGAATGAAACTCGGGAATGAAAAATTACTGTATGTTTAGGGAACGCTAGACTCCAGGAGGAGAGCTTCTTTGAAACTCTTTGCCTCATGAGTGACTTTTAAGCCTCTCAGCTTGTCCAGTTGACTCGACTGGGGCGTAGCACTCCCCTGTATTTCAGCTGTTGTTATCCCATTGAGTTCTGGGAACCTCTTGAATTCCTGGCATCTGGGAATTTCTACTGCATCTCCTAGTTCCCCAAACCCCGCTGCTACTTATTCCTATTCATTCTCCTGGTCCTCTAGACGTCTCTCCTGTCTCTTCCCATACCTGACCCTGTCCTTCCTTCTTTCTTCCCCTCCCTTTCTGTCTCCCACCCTGATACCCCCTTCCTCAGCCTGCCATGATTATTTTGTTACCTCTTCTAAGTAGGTTTGAAGAACCGACACTTTGGTCTCACTTCTTGTAAAACTTCATTTGACTTTTAGTTGTTGCATGGGTATTCTGAGCTTTTGGGCTAAAATCCACTTAGCGGTGAGTACATACCATGCAAGGCCTTTTGAATTTGGGTTAACTCACTCGAGAAAATAGTTTCTAGTTCCATCCATGTGCCTACAACGTTTATGATGCGATCATTTTTTAATATCTGAGTAGTATTCCATTGTGTAAATGTACCACAGTTTCTGTAACAATTCTTCCATAGAGGGACATCTGGGTTGTTTCTAGCTCATGGTTATTAAAAATTAGGGTTCAGTGAACACATTGGTGCAGGTATCTTTGTTCTGTGTTGGAGCATCTTTAGAGTATATGACAACACACTGGAGCATGTGAAACCACAGTGGAGAATGTGACACCACAGTGGAGTAGGGTGACAGCAGCGTGGAGCACTATGACAACGAAGAGGAGCACTGTGACACCACATAGGAGCACAATGACACCACAGTGGAGGAGTGTGACAACAGAGTAGAGCAGTGCAACATCAGAGTGGAACACTCTGACATCACTGTAAAGCACTGTAAAGCACTGTGACACCACTGTGGATCACTGTGACAGCAGAGTGGAGTACTGTGACCCGAGAGTGGAGCACTGTGACACTACAGTGCAGCACTGTGACAGCACAGTGGACCACTGTGGCATCAGATTGGAGCATTGTGACATGACAGTTGAGCACTGTGACACGACAGTGCAGCAGTGTGACAGTGAGGGGAGCACACTTACATCACTGTGGAGAACTGTGTCACAAAGTTGGAACACTGTGACACAATAGTGTAGCAGTGTGACACCACAGTGGAGCACTGTGACAACACAGAGCAGCACAGTGACAGTAGAGTGGAGCACTGTGACATGACAGTGGAGCACTGTGATACCACAGTAGAGCACTGATAAACCACAGTGAGCACTGTGACACAACAGTGGACCACTGTGATACCACAGTGCAGCACTGTCTCCCCACAGTGAACCACAATGAAACTACAGTGGAGAACTCTGACAACACAGTGGAGCATGTGACACCACAGTGGAGCATTGTGACACCAGAGATGAGAAATCTGATACCACAGTGGCATACTGTGACACCAAAGTGGAGCATTGTGACAACGAAGTGGAGCACTGTGACACCACAGTGGAGCACTGTGAGATCACATTAGAGCAGGGTGACAACAGCGTAGAGAAGTAGGACATCACAGTGGAGCATTGTAAAACCACAGTTGAGCACAGTGACAGAGAAACCCTAAAAAACGTGAAACATAAAAAATAACACTGTAGGAACTGAAATATGGAAAGAAAAAGTGAAAATCATCAAATATGAGAAAATCACACTGTAGACCTTGAATATGGCGATAAACCCTGAAAAACGTCGAAAATAAAAAACTCACAATGTAGGACCTGGAATATTGTGAGAAACCCTGAAAAACAGTGGAAATTTAAAAACTTACACTCTACGACCAGGTATATGGCAACAAATACTGAAAAATGTGAAAAATGATAAACTCAAACGGTAGGAACAGAAATATGACGAGAAACCCTGAAAAACGTGGAAATTTAAAAACAAACACTGTAGGACCTGGAATACAGCAAGAAACATGAAAAAAACGTTGAAAATGAGAAACTCACGCTGTAGGACCTCGAATATGGGAAGAAACCCGGAAAAAGGTGGAAAATGAGACAACCACACTGTAGGACCTGGAATGTGTCTAGAAACCCAGAAAGAGGGGAAAAATGAGAAAATCATAATTCAGTACCTGGAATATCGCAAGAAACCCTGAAAAACGTGAAAAATTAAAAACTTACCCTGTAGGACCTGGAATATGGCAAGAAAACGGAAATTCATTGAAAATGAGAAAATCACACTGTAGGACC
This sequence comes from Mus caroli, assembly GCF_978045245.1. Lineage (NCBI taxonomy): Eukaryota > Metazoa > Chordata > Mammalia > Rodentia > Muridae > Mus > Mus caroli. Next base: position 1,818,272 of record NW_028227292.1, on the reverse strand, counting down.
TGGAATATGGAGAGAAACCTTGAAAAACGTAGAAATTAAAAACTCACACTGTAGGACCTGGAATATGGCGAGAAAACCTGAAGAACATGGAAAATAAAAATATAACCAGGGACATGGCAAGAAAATATGGTGGCTCACAACCATCCGTAATGAGATCTGGCTGCCCCTTCTGGAGTGTCTGAGGACAGCTACAGTGTACTTACATATAATAAATAAATAAATCTTTAAAAAAAAAAAAGAAAATGAGAAAATAACACTGCAGGACCTGGTATAAGGCTAGAAACACTGAAAAGTGAGAAACTCAAACTATAGGACTTGGAATATGTTGAGAAACCTTGACAAACATGGAAAATTGAAAACTTACACTATAGGACTGGGAATATGGCAAGAAATCCTGAAAATCATGAACAATGAGAAAATCAAACTGTAGAAACTGGAATATGGCAAGAAACCCTGAAACACGTGGAAAATTAAAAACTCACACTGTAGGTCCTGGAATATGGCGAGAAACTCTAAAAAACATGGAAAATGGAAATTAAAACTGTAGGAAATGGGATATGGTGAAAAACTCTGAAAAATGTGGAAAATAAAAATTAAACCTGTAGGACATGGAATATGGCGAGAAACCCTGAAAAACGTGGAAAATGAGCAAATGACACTGTAGGACTTGGAATATAGTAAGAAAACCTTTCAAAAGTGGAAAATAAAAAAAACTAACAGTGTAGGACCTAAAATATGACAAGAAAACTTCAAAATCCTGAAAAATGAGAAAATCAAACTGTAGGACGTGGAATATGGCAGGAAAACCAGAAAAAAAAATTGAAAATAAAAAACTCACACCCAATAACCTGCAAAGTATGAAAAATGAGAAAATCACACTGTAGGACCTGGAATATGGAGAGAAACACTGAAAGACTTGGAAAATGAGAAACCCAAACTGTAGGACCTGGAATATGCTGAGAAACCCTGAAAAACGTGGAAAATTAAAAACTCACACGGTTGGATCTGGAATATGTTGAGAAAACCTGAAAAAGCTGGAAAATAAGAAACTCACTCTGTAGGACCTGGAATATGGCAAGAAACCCAGAAAAAGGTGAAAAATGAGAAAATAACACTGCAGCACCTGGTATATGACTAGAAACACCGAAAAATGAGAAACTCAAACTATAGGACTTGGAATATGTCGAGAAACCTTGGCAAACATGGGAAATTGAAAACTTATACTATAGGACTGGGAATATGGCAAGAAAACCTGAAAAAATCACAGAAAATGAGAAAATCACACTGTAGAATCTGGAATATGGCAAGAAACACTGAAAGACGTGGAAAATTAAAAACTCACACTCTAGGACCTGGAATATGGTGAGAAGAACTGAAAAATGTGAAAAATGAGAAACTCAAACTATAAGAACTGGAATATGGAAAGAAAACCTTAAAATTGTGGAAAATGAGAGAATCACACTGTAGGACCTGGAATATGGTGAGAAATCCTGAAAAACGTGGAAAATTAAAAACTCACACTCTAGGACCTGGAATATGGCAAGTTTCCCTATAAAACGTGGAAAAGGAGAAACTTACACTGGAGGACCTGGAATGTGGCAAGAAACCCTGAAAGAGGTGGAAAATTACAAAATCAAACTGCAGGACTTGGAATATGGCAAGAAACCCAGAAAAGTTGGAAAATGACAAAATCACACAGCAGGACTTAGAATATGGGGAGAAAACCTGAAAGAATCAGATAATTAAAAAACCTAAAAATGATGAAAAATGAGAAAATCACACTGCAGTACCTAGAATATGGCAAGAACCCCTGAATAATGTGAACAATAAGAAACTCAAATGGTAGGATATGGAATATGGCAAGAAACACAGAAAAACGTGGAAAATGAAAAACTCACACTGAAGGACCTGGGATATGGCGAGAAAACCTGAAAATCATGAAAAATGATAAAATCTCACTGTAGGACCTAGAATATGGCAAGAAACACTGAAAAATGTGGAAAATAAAAAATTCAAACTGCAGGACCTGGAATATGGAAAGAAACCCTGAAAAACGTGGAAAATTAAAAACTAACATTGTAAGAACAGGAATATGGAGAGAAAACCTGAAAAACATGGAAAATGAGGAACTCAAACTGCAGGACCTATAATATGGCGAAAAACTCTGAAAAACGTTGAAAAGGAGAAACTCACACTATAGGACCTGGAATATGGAAAGAAACCCTGAAAAACATGGAAAATAAAAAAACCCACAATGTAGGATCTGGAATATAGGAAGAAAACTGAAAATCATGAAAAATGAGAAAATCATACTGTAGGGTCTGGAATAAGAAGAAAACCATGAAAAACGTGGAAAATTAAAAACTAGCACTGTAGGACATGGAATATGGCAAGAAACCCTGAAAAAGTTGGAAATTTAAAAACTCACACTCTAGGACTTGGAATATGACAAGAAACTCTGAAAAATGTGGAAAATTAAAATCAAACAGTGAATGACCTGGAATATGGCGAGAAACCCTGAAAAATGTGGAAAATGAGAAACTCACACTCTAGGACCTGGAAAATGGAGAAAAACCCAGAAAAAGGTAGAAAATGAGAAAATCACACTGATGGACCTGGAATGTGTCTAGAAACCCAGAAAGAGGGGAAAAATGAGAAATCATACTGAAGTACCTAGAATATAGCAAGAAACCCTGAAAAATGTGGAAAATTAAAAACTTACCCTGTAGGACAAGGAATAGGGCAAGAAAACCTGAAACTCGTTGAAAAGGAAAAATCACACTGTAGGACCTGGAATATGGTGAGTAACTATAAAAACGTGGATAATTAAAAAATCACACTGAAGGTCTGCAATATGGCAAGAAATCCTGAACAATGTGGAAAATGAGAAAATCACACTGTAGGACCTGGAATATGGTGAGAAAACTTGAATAAGTCGAAAAATGAGAAAATCACACTGTAGAACCTGGAAAATGTTGAGAAACCCTAAAGAAGTAAAAAATGAGAAAATCATATCTAGTACCTGGAATATGGTGAGAAACACTGAAAGAGTCGAAAAATGAGAAAAATCATACTGTAGTACCTGTAATATGGCGATAAACCCTGAAAAACATAGAAAATTAAAAACTGACACTGAAGGACCTGGAATATGGCGATAAACCCTGAAAAATGCCGAAAATTAAGGTCTCATACTGAAGGACTAGGAATATGGCGAGAGACCAAAAAAAAAAAAAAAAAAAAAAAAAACGTGGATAATTAAAAAAATCACACTAAAGGACTGGAATATGGCAAGAAATCCTGAAAAATGTGGAAAATGAGAAAATCACAGTGTAGGACCTGGAATATGGTGAGAAACCCTGAAAAAGTCGAAAAATGAGTAAATCAAACTGTATGTCCCAGAATATGGCGAGAAACCCTGAAAAACATGGATAATTAATTATTCAAACAGGAGGCTGGAATGTGGCAAGAAATCCTGAAAAATGTGGAAAATGAGAAAATCACAATGAAGGACCTGGAATATGGCAAGAAACCCTGAAAAACGTGGAAAATTAAAAACTAACATTGTAGGAACAGGAATATGGAGAGAAAACCTGAAAAACGTGGAAAATGAGAAACTCACATTGTAGGACATGGTTTATGGCAAGAAACCCTGAAAAAGTTGGAAAATTAAAAACTCACACTCTAGGATCTGGTATATGGCAAGAAAACCTGAATATCATGAAAAATGAGAAAATCACACTGTAGAATATGGAATATGGCAAGAAAAAATGAAAAACATGGAAAATGAGAAATTCAAACTGCAGAACCTGGAATTTGCTGAAAAGTTCTGAAAAACGTGGAAAATGAGGAACTCAAACTGCAGGACCTATAATATGGCGAAAATCTCTGAAAAACGTTGAAAATGAGAAACTCACACTATAGGACCTCGAATATGGAAAGAAACTCTGAAAAACATGGAAAATAAAAAACTCACACTGTAGGATCTGGAATATGGGAAGAAAACTGAAAATCATGAAAAATGAGAAAATCATACCGTAGGATCTGGAATAGGAAGAAAACAATGAAAAACGTGGAAAATTAAAAACTCGCACTGTAGGATATGGAATATGGCAAGAAACCCTGAAAAAGTTGGAAATTTAAAAAATCACACTCTAGGACTTGGAATATGACAAGAAACTCTGAAAAATGTGGAAAATTAAAATCAAACAGTGAATGACCTGGAATATGGCAAGAAACCCTGAAAAACGTGGAAAATGAGAAACTCACACTCTAGGACCTGGAAAATGGAGAGAAACCCAGAAAAAGGTGGAAAATGAGAAAATCACACTGATGGACCTGGAATGTGTCTAGAAACCCAGAAAGAGGGGAAAAATGAGAAATCATACTGAAGTACCTAGAATATCGCAAGAAACCCCGAAAAATGTGGAAAATTAAAAACTTACACTGTAGGACCAGGAATAGGGCAAGAAAACCTGAAACTCGTTGAAAAGGAAAAATCACACTGTAGGACCTTGAATATGGTGAGTAATTATAAAAACGTGGATAATTAAAAAAATCACACTGAAGGTCTGCAATATGGCAAGAAATCCTGAAAAATGTGGAAAATGAGAAAATCACACTGTAGGACCTGGAATATGGTGAGAAAACTTGAATAAGTCGAAAAATGAGAAAATCACACTGTAGAACCTGGAAAATGTTGAGAAACCCTGAAGAAGTAAAAAATGAGAAAATCATATCTAGTACCTGGAATATGGTGAGAAACCCTGTATAGTCGAATAATGAGAAAATCACATTGTAGGACCTGGAATATGGTGAGAAACCCTGAAAAAGTTGAAAAATGAGAAAATCATACTGTAGTACCTGGAATATGGTGATAAACCCTGAAAAACATAGAAAATTAAAAACTCACACTGAAGGACCTGGAATATGGCAATAAACCCTGAAAAATGCCGAAAATTAAGGTCTCATACTGAAGGACTAGGAATATGGCGAGAGACCAAAAAAAAAAAAAAAAAAAAAAAAAAAAAAAAAAAAAAAAAAAACGTGGATAATTAAAAAATCACACTAAAGGACTGGAATATGGCAAGAAATCCTGAAAAATGTGGAAAATGAGAAAATCACAGTGTAGGACCTGGAATATGGTGAGAAACCCTGAAAAAGTCGAAAAATGAGTAAATCAAACTGTATGTCCCAGAATATGGTGAGAAACCCTGAAAAACGTGGATAATTAACTATTCAAACAGGAGGCTGGAATATGGCGAGAAATCCTGAAAAATGTGGAAAATGAGAAAATCACAATGAAGGACCTGGAATATAGCAAGAAACCCTGAAAAACGTGGAAAATTAAAAACTAACATTGTAGGAACAGGAATATGGAGAGAAAACCTGAAAAACGTGGAAAATGAGAAACTCACATTGTAGGAAATGGTTTATGCCAAGAAACCCTGAAAAAGTTGGAAAATTAAAAACTCACACTCTAGGATCTGGTATATGGCAAGAAAACCTGAAAATCATGAAAAATGAGAAAATCACACTGTAGAATATGGAATATGGCAAGAAAAAATGAAAAACATGGAAAATGAGAAATTCAAACTGCAGAAACTGGAATATGCTAAAAAGTCCTGAAAAACGTGGAAAATGAGGAACTCAAACTGCAGGACCTATAATATGGCGAAAATCTCTGAAAAACGTTGAAAATGAGAAACTCACACTATAGGACCTCGAATATGGAAAGAAACCCTGAAAAACATGGAAAATAAAAAACTCACACTGTAGGATCTGGAATATGGGAAGAAAACTGAAAATCATGAAAAATGAGAAAATCATACTGTAGGATCTGGAATAGGAAGAAAACAATGAAAAACGTGGAAAATTAAAAACTCACACTGTAGGACATGGAATATGGCAAGAAACCCTGAAAAAGTTGGAAATTTAATAACTCACACTCTAGGACTTGGAATATGACAGGAAACTCTGAAAAATGTGGAAAATTAAAATCAAACAGTGAATGACCTGGAATATGGCGAGAAACCCTGAAAAACGTGGAAAATGAGAAACTCACACTCTAGGACCTGTAAATGGAGAGAAACCCAGAAAAAGTTGGAAAATGAGAAAATCACACTGATGGACCTGGAATGTGTCTAGAAACCCAGAAAGAGGGGAAAAATGAGAAATCATGCTGAAGTACCTAGAATATAGCAAGAAACCCTGAAAAATGTGGAAAATTAAAAACTTACCCTGTAGGACCAGGAATAGGGCAAGAAAATCTGAAAATCGTTGAAAAGGAAAAATCACACTGTAGGACCTGGAATATGGTGAGTAACTATAAAAACGTGGATAATTAAAAAATCACACTGAAGGCCTGCAATATGGCAAGAAATCCTGAAAAATGTGGAAAATGAGAAAATCACACTGTAGGACCTGGAATATGGTGAGAGAACTTGAATAAGTCTAAAAATGAGAAAATCACACTGTAGAACCTGGAAAATGTTGAGAAACCCTGAAGAAGTCGAAAAATAAGAAAATCATATCTAGTACCTGGAATATGGTGAGAAACCCTGTATAGTCGAATAATGAGAAAATCACATTGTAGGACCTGGAATATGGTGAGAAACCCTGAAAAAGTCGAAAAATGAGAAAATTATACTGTAGTACCTGGAATATGGCAATAAACCCTGAAAAACATAGAAAATTAAAAACTCACACTGATGGCCCTGGAATATTTCCATAATCCAGAAAATGCCGAAAATTAAGGTCTCATACTGAAGGACTAGGAATATGGCGAGAGACAAAAACAAAACAAAACAAAACAAAACAAAAAAACAAAAAAAAAACGTGGATAATTAAATAATCACATTAAAGGAATGGAATATGTCAAGAAATCCTGAAAAATGAGGAAAATGAGAAAATCACAGTGTAGGACCTGGAATATGGTGAGAAACCCTGGAAAAGTCGAAAAATGAGTGAATCAAACTGTATGTCCCAGAATATGGCGAGAAACCCTGAAAAACGTGGATAATAAATTATTCAAACAGGGGGCTTTAATATGGCAAGAAATCCTGAAAAATGTGGAAAATGAGAAAATCACACTGAAGGACCTGGAATATGGCAAGAAACCCTGAAAAACGTGGATAATTAAAAAATCACATTGAAGGCCTGGAATATGGCAAGAAATCCTGAAAAATGTGGAAAATGAGAAAATCAGATAGTAGGACCTGGAATATGGTGAGAAACCCTGTATAGTCGAATAATGAGAAAATCACACTGTAGGTCCTGGAATATGGTGAGAAACCCTGAAAAAACTCGAAAAATTAGAAAATCACACAGTAGGACCTGGAATCTGGTGAGAAACCCTGAAAACGTCGAAAAATGAGAAAATCGTACTGTAGTACCTAGAATATGGCGATTAACCATGAAAAATGTCGAAAATTAAAAACTCACTCTGAAGGACCTGGAATATGGCAAGAAACAGTGAAAATCTTGGAAAATTAAAAACTCACACAGAAGGACCTGGAATAGGGCGAGAAATCCTGAAAAATAGGGAAAATAAGAAAAGAACACTGTAGGACTGGGAATAGGGTGAGGAACCCTGTATAGTCAAATAATGAGAAAATCACACTGTAGTACCTGGAATATGGTGAGAAACCCTAAAAAACATGGATAATTAAAAACTCACACTGAAGAACTGGAATATGGCGAGAAATCCTAAAAAATGTGGAAAATGAGAAAATCACACTGTAGGACCTGGAATATGGTGATAAACCTTGAAAAAGTCGAAAAATGAGAAAATCACATTATAGGACCTGAAATATGGTGACAAACCATGAAAGGATCGAAAAATGAGAAAATCATACTGTAATACCTAGAATATGGCGATAAAAACACTGAAAAATCTCGATTATGGCTAGAAAGCATGAAAAAAGTGGAAAATTCAAAATTCATACTGAAGGACCTGGAATATGGCAAGAAAACCTGAAAAAGGTGGAAATGAGAAAATCACATTGTAAGACCCAGAATATGACGAAAAAACCTGAAAAACATGGAAAATTAAAAATTCACACTGAAGGACCCCGAATATGGCGAGAAAACCTGAAAAACGAGGAAAATTAAAAACTCACACCTAAGGACCCAGAATATGGCGAGAAAACCTGAAAAAAGTAGAAAAATAAAAACTCACACAGAAGGACCCCAAATATGGGGAGAAAACCTGAATAAGTGGAAAATGAGAAAATCACAGTGTAGGACCCAGAATTACATAAAAACTTGAAAAACGTGGAAAATGAGAAAATCACTCTGCAGGACCCAGAATATGCCGAGAAACCCTGAAAAACGTGAAAATTAAAAATTCACACTGTCGGACACAGAATATGGCGAGAATCCATGAAAAAAGTGGAAAATTAAAAATTCACACTGTATTACGCAGAATATGGCGAGAAATACCGAAAAACGTGGAAAATTAAAAATTCACACTGAAGGACCCCGAATATGGCAAGAAAACCTGAAAAAGGTGGAAAATGAGAAAATCACCCTGAAGGACCCAGAATAACGGAAAAACTTGAAAATCTTGGAAAATGAGAAAATCACACTGCAGGAACCAGAATATTCCGAGAAACCCTGAAAATCGTGAAATTTAAAAATTCACACTATGGGACCCACAATATGGCCCTGCCTTGCCTAGCCTAGCCCTGCCTAGCCCTGCCTAGCCCTGCCTAGCCCAGCCCTTCCCTGCCTACCCCTGCCCTTCCCTGCCTAGCCTAGTCTAGCGTAGCCTAGCCCTGCCCTGCCCTGCCTAGCCCTGCCTAGCCCTGCTTAGCCTAGCCCTGCCTAACCTAGCCCTGCCCTGCCTAGCCTAGCCCTGCCCTGCCTGACCCTGTTTTTAACCAGGCTGGCCTCGAACTCAGAAACTAACTACCTCTGCCTCCAGAGTGCTCTCATTAAGAGCTCGAGCCACCACTGACTGTTGGGTTTTTTAAGTCTTACATTGGTATGGTGTCTGTTTCTCAGCTGTGAAACCCTAATTAAGACATGTAGTCAGTCCTAGGTCAGCCGTAGCTACAGAGTGAGGCATTATCTAAAACAAAACAAAACAAAACAAAAAAAGAAATAATAAAATAAATAAATTAAGCAACCACATGATATCTTTTCTTTCTTTAGATGATACTCAGAGCTTGAAGCAGTTCACCCATGAGACCTCAGCTCTGGACATTGAGGCTGTTTCCCTAACAAGTATTAGGGCTGAACCTGAGGGGTTCTACTGCTGATTTGTGTCCCCCACTTTTAAAAAAAGTTGTTTTCAAAGGCTGCAGGTTCTTAGCACTGTTGCTTGTTACAGTTGAGAAACAGCCCTGAACTTTCAGTGGTAGTTAAAGGAACTGAGACTGGCTTCCTATAGACATAAAAGGCCAAGTCTTTGTTATTAAAAAGTTAATCTGGATTCCCCCACCCCCTGGCATCCTAAGAATTCCTAGAAAGGAAGACAGGGACCTGGGCAGAAGGGTGCAAGGCTACTGGTGTTTGTAAGTGGCAACAGAAGGCTTTCTCTTGTTGGTACCCTACCCCAAGTTACACTGTCACCTCTTTTTCCTTGTTGTTGTTTTGTTGGTTTGTATTCTCTACATAGCCCCTTTCCCTTCCTATCCTTGCTGGTCCTGAACCTTACTGTCCTTGAACTCAGTGATTTGCCTGTCTTGCTGGGATGAAACTGTGAGCTACCATCCAGAAGGAAGCACCCTGCTGAGGTTAGATTGGGGTCTCTTCCAGTTTCCTCTATGAACATGCATATGGCAGGCCTGGTCTTTCTTTTTTTCTTTTCCTTTTCTTTTTAAAGATTTATTTATTTATTATATTTAAGTATGCTGTAGCAATCTTCAGACACTCCAGAAGAGGGTGTCAGATTCTGAAGAATCTAAATCATTCTTATTGTCTGCATATGATTTATATAAACACAGCCTCATATACTTAAAAAAAAAAGAAAGATGGGGCTACAGAGAGGGCTCAACAATTAAGAGCATTGTCTCCTCTTCCAGAGAACCTGGGCTCAATTACCAGTATATATATGGTGGCCCATCTCCAGTTCCAGGGGATCTAATACTCTGTTCTGGAGTCTGTGGGCACAGCATACACATGCAAAACACCCTTACACTAAAAATAAAATAGATCATTGAGAGAGAGGAGAGAGAGGGGGTGAGAGAGACGGGAGGTAATCATACCTCCTGACGAGTTTGAAGACCTGAGCTTCATCACTTACACAAATAAATGAATGCAAAATATTTTTTATAAATAAACTCTGCCATTTACCTTTAAAAATTCCTAGAAAACAAGTTCTATGAGCAACAGTTATATTTACTATATCTAAAGGACAGTCATGAGCATATTCTCTAAATAAAAAAAGGTCTGTTAGTCTTAGAAATGGAAAAGACAAACCAAGGAAGGTTTGCAATTACATAATGAGGCAGCTCAGCCCAGCTCTTAGGTTGGAAATAAGACTGGAGAATAGGATACACCTGACGACAGACAGCCATTGCTTTTTGTTTTGGAGGCTGAAAGGATACACCTGAAGACAGCCATTGCTGTGTGTGCTTGATGGTAATCTGGTAATTTTTTTTTCTTAATTTTTAAAAACTTTTTATCCTCTTTCTTTCTTTCTTTCTTTCTTTCTTTCTTTCTTTCTCTCTTTCTTTCTTTCTTTCTTTCAATTATTATTTTTTTCTCAGAACGGGTTTCTCTGTGCAGCCCTGGCTGACTTGGAACTCCCTCTGTAAGCCAGGGTGACCTTGAATGCAGAAATCTGCCTGAGGCTAAAGGTGTGTTCCACAATTGCCTCAGCTCTACTCTATTTCTGTGTATGTATGTATGTATATATGTATGAATAAAAGTAATATTAATCCATTAATATCACTCTTTCCTCCTTATCTTTCTCTCTCACTCCCTGTTTGTGTGCATGTGTGTGTTAGTCTAGGGTACACAGATTAAACAAATCATATTTCCCATGGATTCTTAGAAATAAACAAGGAAGCCGGGTGTGGTGGAGCACCCCTTTAATCCCAGCACTTGGCAGGCAGAGGCCGGCAGATTTCTGCATTCCAGGCCATCCTGGTCTACAGAGTGAGTTCCAAGACACCCAGGGCTACACAAAGAAACACTGTCTTGAACGCCCCTCCCTCCTAAAAATAATAAAGAAGTAATAGACAAAAAGCAAGAGAAAAACATGTGGCCATGGCTGCTGGTGGCTTTTCAGTGACTCCTCACCCTTCTGCACTGGATTCAGTTAAGTTCTATTCCACTAGTAGCTGGGAAAGAAGGGGAAGAAACAAAAGGAACCTGGAACAATAGGTCTCGTGACGGCCAGCCACCTCCATCTTGAGAAGGGTGTTCAGTCAGCAGACAAGATGGCTGCCATCCACATGTCGCCTTTCAGCATGGTGAGGTCAATGTGCCAATGTTCAACCGAGTGACAGAACAAGGAAGTTGACATGCAGACAACAGACATGCAGGCACACCACCTCCCTTCCCTTCTGTTGTTTGGTAAAAGACACATAATTTTTATTATTTACAGTAAGCCTTAAAAAGCACTCTGACAGCCTCGCAGATATCTACCTTCTATGATATTAGAATTTCCGTTTTTTTAAAAATTAATTCTCAGGAGTTGCATGGTGACTTGTCCTAGGTTATGGTGCCCTCTTCTGGCATGTAGTCATAAAGGCAGCAGATAGAGCACACACACACACACACACACACAAACACACACACACACACACTTACATTGAGAACTAATAGTTATAATAACAACAAACAAACAAACAAGCAAGCAAGCAAGCAAACAAACAAACAAACAAATATATAAAGAAGAGGGAAAAAGAGATTCTGGCTTCTGCCAGGCTGTGTGGGTGGCAAAGGCAGGCAGGCAGAGAGGACCTCTGTGAGTTTGAGGCTACCCAAGCCTACACTGATAGTTCCAGAACAGACTGCCTGGGCTACACCAAGAGAAACCCTACCTCGAGGCAAAAGAAAACAAAAGCAGAGAAGGTTCTGGCTTTTTTTTTTTTTTTTTTTTTTTTTTTTGGTTTTTCTGGCTTTTATTTTACTGATCTGTCTGTCTGTCTTTCTTTCACCAGGCTGGCCTCGAACTCAGAAACTGACTGCCTCTGCCTCCCGAGTGCTCTAATTAAGAGCTTGAGCCACCACTGAATGTCGGGTTTTCTAAGTCTTACCTTGCTCTTGGTGTCTGTTCTCAGCTGTGAAACCCTAATTAACACATGTAGTCAGTCCTGGGTCAGCCAGAGCTACAGACTGAGGCCTTATCTAAAACCAAATAAAACAACACAAAAGAACAAATAGAAATAATAAAATACATAAATTAAGCAACCACATCATATCTTTTCTCTCTCTAGATGGTACTCAAAAATTGCAGCAGTTTGCCTGTGAGACCTCAGCTCTGGACACTGAGGCTGTTTCCCTACCAAGTAATAGGGCTGAACTTGAGGAGCTCTACAGCTCCCTTGTGTCCCCTGCTTTTTTAAAAAAAGAGTTGTTTTCAAAGGCTGCAGGTTCTTACCACTGTTGCTTGTTACAGATGAATTATAGCCCTGAACTTTCAATGGTACTTAAAGGCACAGACAGGTGCTTCCTATAGACATAAGAGCCCAAGTCTTGTGGTCATAACCAGTGGTAATAACCTGGGCGGAAGGGTGCAAGGCTTCTTGTGTTTGTAAGTGGTAACAGAAGGCTTTCTCTTGTTGGTACCCTATCACAAGCTACACTGTCTATTCTTTTTCCTGGTTAGTGTTTCCTTGCTTTGTTTTCACTACATAGCTCCTTTCTCTTCATAGCATTGGCTGTCCTGAACCAGGCAGTCCTTGAAATCAGTGATTTGCCTGTCTTGCCAGGATTACTCTCTGAGCTACCATCCAGAGGGAAGCAACCTGCTGAGGTTAGACTGCTCTCTCTCCAGGTTTCCCCTATGAACATGCAAATGGCAGTCCTGCCTGGTCTTTCTTTTTTTTATCCTTTTTAAAAAATGTTTATTTATTTATTTATGTATTTATTTGATATAAGTACACTGTAGCTGTCTTCAGACACTCCAGAAGAGGGTGTCAGATTCTGGAGAATCTAAATCCCTCTTATGGTCTGCATATGATGTACATAAACACAGCCTCACATATACTTCTAAAAATTTAAAGATGGGTGGGGACACTGAAAGGGCTCAACAATTAACAGCATTGTCTCCTCTTCCAGAGAACCTGGGCTCAACTACCAGCAATTATATGGTGGCCCATCTCCAGTTCCAGGGGATTTGATACTCTGTTATGGCTTCTGTGGGCACAGTATACACATGCAAACACACTTACACTAAAAATAAAATACATCATTGAGAGAGAGGAAAGAGGGCTTTTGAGAGAGATAGAGAAGGGTGGTCATCGTACCTCTTGACAGGTTTGAAAAATCAGAGCTTCATCACTCACACAAATAAATAACTGTAAAATATTTTTTAAACAAACTCTGCCATTTACCCTTAAAAATATCATGAAAACAAGTAAGTTCTAAGAGCAACAGTTATATTTACTGTATCTAAAGGATATTCATGAGCATATTCTCTAAACAGAAAAAGGTCTGGTAATCTTAGAAATGGAAAAGAGAAACCAAGTCTTTCTTCATATAAAAGCATACAGTAAGTGAACATTTAAAACTACAAGAGCCTACAGTGTTGCATGGCGGTGGAGATTGGTCCAACCTTGGGAAAGTCACATGTGAACCCCTTTAAGTTGGGGTTGTAGGGAGGTAATGATTGGTTCCTTCCTATGATGGTTCTTTTGTGCCTCTTCCTTCCACGATTAGGAAGGTTTGCAATTACATAATGAGGCAGCTCAGCCAAGCCCTTAATTTGGAAATAGGACTAGAGGATAGGATACACCTGAAGACAGACAGCCATTGCTCTGAGTTCTTGATGCTTCAATGGAAGCATCTGGTATTCTGAGTGCAGTGTGATAGGTCCCATTCCAGAGGCATAGGTAAGAACAAGATTCCTGGCACTCTGACCAAAAAGGACCTAGGAGAAGCCCCGAGGGTGGGTGTGGATAGGACATTGCCTGAGCCTCCTTTGGCTCAGATCCGTACCCCTGGATTGGTTGGACCCTCACTAGTATCCCCAACTTAACCCTACTGACATCTAGGTTAGTCATTTGAGCTCTAGTTGGATTCCCTTGACTGACCTGTTGGCCCCTGTGGCGACCCTAAGTCAGCTCCCAGATCCTGTGCCACCTAGGCTCAGACTTGACAGGCTATGTCTGTTAACAACAAAATCAGGGTGCCAGACTCACAAGAGACATTTCTTACATTTAGATTACGTTCAGTTTGGGGGAAACAGAGGACAACACAGATATCGGATGAGGCCAATATACAGTTTAGTAAGCAAATACTGATCAGATGCGCAAAGACCTGCTACAGCGATGGAAACAGGTTTAACCATGCTCCTCCAGTGCCAGCCATGGCTTTGCCTGTCTACATTTTATTTCTATGATATGCCAACGGAGCAGGTGCTCACCAAGGATTTGCTCTGGGGATGCTTACCCAGTGGTGGTCACAATTATAAACTTCTAAGCTAAAGAACAGTTCCCCATCTAGCACAGTCGTTAGAGCACGAGATTATTAATCTCAGGGTCATTGGTTTGAGCCCAAAGTTGGACGAGATGTTATTTTAGTTGGGTCTCGACTGGAGACAATGCTGGCACTTCCCAGGAGTGCCCCATGGTTGGGTTTCTGCTTTCTGTATCTCTGACATTAGAACTGGAGGTAGGGAGCATTTAGTGGGTCTTTTGCTCTCCTTGAAGCAGCACTGGGTGTACTAAATTGCAGTGGGTGCAAGTGTTACAGACTCTACACTAGTTTTGACATTCTCAAGCAATTGGGGCACTGGGTAGTGTTGGATTACCCTTTTCAGGTAGATTCGAAACTAAGTTCTTTTGGTGTTTACTGAATTCAACCAGAGGATTCCAAGATATCCCTCTTAGAAAGACTAGATGGAGCTTCTCTTTAAGGCTTGTTGGTCCTACCCCTAGAGGATTCTCGCTTAGGGTCTGAGAGGATCTTCCTAGGTTCAAATCTTGGACCAGTCCTCTTCTTTTGCCAATCAAACCCTGAGGATTAAAAGTCAACCTTGGCTCCTTAGAAGATATGACTAAACAAATGAAAATGGGAATTCGTAAGTAACCAAAGTGGTATTGTTGGTTGGTTTCTTTGGACCTTGTTTTCTGTTTTAGGCAGAGTCTTGTTCCTTTACCTTAGGCTGCTCCTGACAAAGTCAAGGATAGCTGCATTTCTAATCTTCATGCCTTCACTTCTTGTGTGCTGGAAAGATAGGCATGTGTATTAATCTGGTGTTCAGGTTGGAACCCAGGCTTAGGCAAGCAATTAGATGAGCTAAAGCATCAGCTCATAACTCAAAATGTCCACCAAGAATTGCTGGCATTATTCAAATTAGCCTGAAGGATACAAATATTGGAAAATGTTGGAATTAAAAAAAATCAATCCAGCTGCTCTGGCAAATCAGGGAGAACTGGAGCAGGCCTCTGAGATGCACCAGCTTCTAGTCAGGTCTTTAGTGTATTTGACATACCCTGAGCTACATGAGAAGAAACAAAAATAGCTAAAACAGGATTGTGAGACTAGCTGCAAGTCATGTGGCTGGCATATAAAAACCGCTTTGAAATTTGCCAGTAGCCCTTAAGTGCATATCTGGTTCCAGATCACTGGCCTTTAATCATCACTAGTTTGCTTGGGTCCAACCCACAGGACCCAAAAAGTAGTCAAGAGCCTGTGACCTCTTCAGATTTGCTGGACTAGCATTTTTCAGGTCCCCTGGTGCGCAGATCAAAGAAAGGAGAGGTGCTGCCAAACCTGGCTAGGGTCTCAGCTTTGCTAATCTGCCTTAGAACTTCCCTTTTTCCATAATCTCCATAAAAAGGCAAAGGATTTTTACATTTAAGAAGTCCTTGCACTTCGGATAGGAAACATACTCCAAGAACCACAGTCAGCCCTCTGTCCCCTGTAGAGTCCTAACTGAGCCTGGGTCTCCCGATTCAGTGTTTTGAAATCACAAGGTGGATTCCTGTGCAGAGAATGAATAGATGTGAGTAGGAGGAATGAATCCTTCTAGGGTTCTGTGAGCTGGAAGAGGCAGTGTGGACTTAACCGAACAAGCCTCAGATTCTGCCGAATTTTCACCACTGGGTAAACTGCCAGATACCATGAAAGAAGAGAGGGACTCCTCTAAGGAGTCGATTCGGGCATCTCTCCGGGGTGGGAGGCTTGATTCAAACCCTGATACCTCTGGTGTTCTGGTGTCTACACTTCGAGGTTCCCGGCGAAATCTTCAAGGTCCTGAACAGTGGCCAGGCTTCCAAGGTGGCATTCAGTCCTGCGACTGTACATGTGGGATGCAGAGAAGGCCCTGATTTCTTCTATCCAGCCTTACAGAATCAGCTGAGCTCTTTCCTTTTTCAGTAGGGGGCTGCCCCAACTCATCTCTCAGCATCACTTTCATGAGCTTAGCTAATAGGCAAAAGTAACTGTTAGCTACTTTTAGAAGAGGCAAAAGTAGGTGTTAGCTGAAAGAAGAGGTAATTAATAAGGGAATTACTAAATACATTTAGCTCTTTTGTCCACTGCCCCCACAACCCTGGCCCCCTGGCTGTTTCCCAGGCTGACTTTGAAATCTCCTTAACCTAGCCTCTGAAGTACTGCCCATAGAGGAGTGAGCGATATCCATGTCACTTCATGTTTTTAGTAACAACCTCACAAAGGCAAATTTAGTCTATTAGGGTCTACATGGCTGATAAAACCCGGGAGAGGGTTTATTTTTGTTTTTTAAATAAAACAAGCTGTGATGGATCAGCTCCTATCAGTGCGAAAGTCTTTTACTTCCCTGGACTAGAGAGGGAGGCAGAAAACAGACTAGAAGATGGATGAGCAGGAAGGCCAAAAGAAGAGAGGTTGCTTGTCTGACAGTGACTGTGGACTGAAATAATGATTGGGGACCTGGGAGGTTCCAGGGAGAATAATAATTTTAGTGAATTAACCCGGTTAATTAATGGGTGATCTTCGGTTTGAATTTCTATTTAAGAATAAGAGCCAGTTCTGTGACTTCTAACATTCTTTCAAGGTGGGAAAAAGACTGCTGTTGGACTATGATTTGGGCTCCAGCAAATTGGTCTGTGATTTAGGGAGCACTCTGAAAGAAAAAAAAAAAAAACCAGATACTTTGAGTCCAAGAACAGCGATTGTTGGGAGAACCTTTCTGGAATAAGCACAGGGAAACAAATGAGAGTGGAAGAGAGATGTCAAAGGTGGACCGAAGCCAAGACAGCTCCTGCAAGTCTTTGTAATTTCATTTTATACTTTAAAACCATAAGGTAGGGTGGACAAGCTAGTGTTTAAGTGCTGGCATCAGTCAGCAGGCTGGGAAGGGCACTGGGCCACTGCCTCACCTGGTTCTTTAGGCCTCTCTGGTTCAGGTAGCAAGTGAAGCTGGGCTCTGCAAACAGAGTGCAAGCAACACTTTAGTAAACAACTAAGGAAATCAATAAATTGACACCAAATAATTCTTTTGGTAAAGCTAGTTTTACTTCGCTATATTCTGGGAAATGGACTAGTCACTCACTGTGTCTTTGATAACGTATGTCTTGTTAGTGACTCTCCTTTCTTTCCTTTGTCCTTCCATCTTTTTCTATTTCCTTCCTCTGTCTCCTCCTTACTCCCATCCTTCTTCCTTCTGTTGCACTGAAGAGTGCAGAGTGGCTATTGGCATTGTTTGTGAAGAATTACCCCTAAGAGTACTGCTCTAGGTGTTTGTGTTCTGGCTAGAGTATCAGCTGGCTTTAAACCACAGAGTCATCAACCTGGAGGAGGAAGGGAGAGGAGGTCAAAGGCAGCAATAGAGTCTAAGCTGGAGCCAACAGACTCTGTTCTATTTTCTTAATCGATTGTCTTCTAGAGAGCATCTTGGCACACAGCTCAAGATGGACTTGATTTCTCTGCCCCTTGCTCTTTCTTTCCCTCTCCACTTCTCCTCCCATTTTCCCAGGCAGGCTTCACATCCAATACACAACCAAGGATGATCTCAACCCCTCCACCCTTTAAAATGTATTAATCATTTCACTTGTTTATATTTCAAGTGTTATCCCCCTCCTGCTCTCCCCTCCCTGAGGCCCAACTTTTCCCCCTCCCCACCCAGCCACTCCCATCTAATCCCTCTAGTATCCCCCTTCTCTGGGGTGTCAAGCCTCAACAGGACCAAGTTAGTTCTCTGCTACATAAGTATTTTTAGTCATGAACCCGCCCATGTATACTCCTTTAGTTGGTAGATTACTCCCTGGGAGCTCTGAGGGGTCTGTTTAATTGATACTGTTGTTCGTCCTGTGGGGTTGCCATCCCCTTCAGCTCCTTCAGCCCTTCCCCTAATTTTTCCATTGGGGTCTCCACACTCAGTCCAATAGTTTCTGTGAGTTTCTCCATCTGTCTTAGTCAGTTGCTGACAGAGGCTCTCAGAGGATACACAGACATACAAGGCTCCTGTCTGTAAGCACATCTTGGCATCAGCAGTAGTGTTGGGGTTTTGTGTCTGTGGGTAGAATTCAGTGCTATAGTCTCTGGATGGCATTTCCTTCAGTCTCTGCTCCATTTTTGTCCCTAAATTTCCTTTAGACAGAGACAATTTTCAGTATTTTTTTAAATGGGTGGGTGTCCCCATCCCTAAACTGAGTCCCATGTCCATCTCCTGGATGTAGTCCCTTAAGGCTCCATCTCCCCTGTATTTCAGCTGTTGTTATGCCATTGAGTTCTGGGAACCTCTTGAATTCCTGGCATCTGGGAATTTCTAGTGCATCTCCTAGTTCCCCAAACCCCGCTGCTACTTATTCCTATTCATTCTCCTGGCCCTCTAGACGTCTCTCCTGTCTCTTCCCATACCTGACCCTGTCCTTCCTTCTTTCTTCCCCTCTCTTTCTCTCTCCCACCCTGATAACCCCCCCATCCTCTGCCTGCCATGATTATTTTGTTACCTCTTCTAAGTAGGTTTGAAGAACCGACACTTTGGTCTCCCTTCTTGTAAAACTTCATTTGACTTTTAGTTGTGGCATGGGTGTTCTGAGTTTTGGGCTAAAATCCACTTATCGGTGAGTACATACCATGCAAGGCCTTTTGGATTTGGGTTACCTCACTCAAGAAAATATTTTCTATTTCCATCCATGTGCCTACAACGTTTATGATGCGATCATTTTTTAATATCTGAGTAGTATTCCATTGTGTAAATGTACCACAGTTTCTGTAACAATTCTTCCATAGAGGGACATCTGGGTTGTTTCCAGCTCATGGTTATTAAAAATTAGGGTTCAGTGAACACATTGGTGCACGTATCTTTGTTCTGTGTTGAAGCATCTTTAGAGTATATGTCAACACATTGGAGCATGTGAAACCACAGTGGAGAATGTGACACCACAGTGGAGCATTGTGATACCACAGTGGAGAAATGTGATACCACAGAGGAGTAGGGTGACAGCACTGTGGAGCACTGTGACAACGAAGAGGAGCACTGTGACACCAGAGAGGAGCACAATGACACCACAGTGGAGGAGTGTGACAACAGAGTAGAGCAGTGCAACATCAGAGTGGAACACTCTGACATCACTGTAAAGCACTGTAAAGCACTGTGACACCACTGTGGATCACTGTGACAGCAGAGTGGAGTACTGTGACCCGAGAGTGGAGCACTGTGACACTACAGTGCAGCACTGTGGCATCAGAGTGGAGCATTGTGACATGACAGTTGAGCACTGCGACACGACAGTGCAGCAGTGTGACAGTGAGGGGAGCACACTTACATCACTGTGGAGAACTGTGTCAGAAAGGTGGAACAATGTGACACAATAGTGTAGCAGTGACACCACAGTGGAGCACTGTGACAACACAGAGCAGCACGGTGACAGTAGAGTGGAGCACTGTGACATGACAGTGGAGCACTGTGATACCACAGTAGAGCACTGAAAAACCACAGTGAGCACCGTGACACAACAGTGGACCACTGTGATACCACAGTGCAGCACTGTCTCCCCACAGTGAACCACAATGAAACTACAGTGGAGAACTCTGACAACACAGTGGAGCATGTGACACCACAGTGGAGCATTGTGACACCAGAGTGGAGAACTGTGATACCACAGTGGCATACTGTGACACCAAAGTGGAGCATTGTGACAACGAAGTGGAGCACAGTGACACCACAGTGGAGCACTGTGAGATCACATTAGAGCAGGGTGACAACAGTGTAGAGAAGTGGGACATCACAGTGGAGCATTGTAAAACCACAGTTGAGCACAGTGACAGAGAAACCCTAAAAAACGTGAAACATAAAAAATAACACTGTAGGAACTGTAATATGGAAAGAAAAATTGAAAATCATCAAATATGAGAAAATCACACTGTAGACCTTGAATATGGCGATAAACCCTGAAAAACGTCGAAAATAAAAAACTCACAATGTAGGACCTGGAATATTGTGAGAAACCCTGAAAAACAGTGGAAATTTAAAAACTTACACTCTACAACCAGGTATATGGCAACAAATACTGAAAAATGTGAAAAATGATAAACTCAAACGGTAGGAACAGAAATATGACGAGAAACACTGAAAAACGAGGAAATTTAAAAACAAACACTGTAGGACCTGGAATATAGAAAGAAACAATGAAAAAAAAAACGTGGAAAATGAGAAACTCACGCTGTAGGAACTGGAATATGGGAAGAAACCCAGAAAAAGGTGGAAAATGAGACAACCACACTGTAGGACCTGAAATGTGTCTAGAAACCCAGAAAGAGGGGAAAAATGAGAAAATCATATTGCAGTACCTGGAATATCGCAAGAAACCCTGAAAAACGTGAAAAATTAAAAACTTACCCTGTAGGACCTGGAATATGGCAAGAAAACGGAAATTCATTGAAAATGAGAAAATCACACTGTAGGACCTGGAATATGGAGAGAAACCTTAAAAAACGTAGAAATTAAAAACTCACACTGTAGGACCTGGAATATGGCGAGAAAACCTGAAGAACGTGGAAAATAAAAATATAACAGTGTAGGACCAGGGACATGGCAAGAAAATATGGTGGCTCACAACCATCCGTAACGAGATCTGGCTCCCCCTTCTGGAGTGTCTGAGGACAGCTACAGTGTACTTACATATAATAAATCAATAAATCATAAAAAAAAAAGAAAATGAGAAAATAACACTGCAGGAACTGGTATAAGGCTAGAAACACTGAAAAATGAGAAACTCAAACTATAGGACTTGGAATATGTCGAGAAACCTTGACAAACATAGAAAATTGAAAACTTACACTATAGGACTGGGAATATGGCAAGAAATCCTGAAAATCATGAACAATGAGAAAATTAAACTGTAGAAGCTGGAATATGGCAAGAAACCCTGAAACACGTGGAAAATTAAAAACTCACACTGTAGGTCCTGGAATATGGCGAGAAACTCTAAAAAACATGGAAAATGGAAATTAAAACTGTAGGAAATGGGATATGGTGAAAAACTCTGAAAAATGTGGAAAATTAAAAATTAAACCTGTAGGACATGGAATATATCGAGAAACCCTGAAAAACGTGAAAAATGAGAAAATGACACTGTAGGACTTGGAATATAGTAAGAAAACCTTTAAAAAGTGGAAAAAGAAACTAACAGTGTAGGACCTAAAATATGACAAGAAAACTTCAAAATCCTGAAAAATGAGAAAATCAAACTGTAGGTCGTGGAATATGGCAGGAACCTGAAAAAAATTGAAAATAAAAAACTCACACCCAATAACCTGCAAAGTATGAAAAATGAGAAAATCACACTGTAGGACCTGGAATATGGAGAGAAACACTGAAAGACTTGGAAAATGAGAAACCCAAACTGTAGGACCTGGAATATGATGAGAAACCCTGAAAAACGTGGAAAATTATAAACTCACACAGTTGAATCTGGAATATGTTGAGAAAACATGAAAAAGGAGGAAAATAAGAAACTCACTCTGTAGGACCTGGAATATGGCAAGAAACCCAGAAAAAGGTGGAAAATGAGAAAATAACACTGCAGCACCTGGTATATGACTAGAAACACCGAAAAATGAGAAACTCAAACTATAGGACTTGGAATATGTCGAGAAACCTTGGCAAACATGGGAAATTGAAAACTTATACTATAGGACTGGGAATATGGCAAGAAAACCTGAAAAATCACAGAAAATGAGAAAATCACACTGTAGAATCTGGAATATGGCAAGAAACACTGAAACAGGTGGAAAATTAAAAACTCACACTCTAGGACCTGGAATATGGTGAGAAGAACTGAAAAATGTGAAAAATGAGAAACTCAAACTATAAGAACTGGAATATGGAAAGAAAACCTTAAAATTGTGGAAAATGAGAGAATCACACTGTAGGACCTGGAATATGGTGAGAAATCCTGAAAAACGTGGAAAATCAAAAACTCACACTCTAGGACCTGGAATATGGCAAGATTCCCTATAAAATGTGGAAAAGGAGAAACTCACACTGGAGGACCTGGAATGTGGCAAGAAACCCTGAAAGAGGTGGAAAATGACAAAATCACACTGCAGGACTTAGAATATAGGGAGAAAATCTGAAAAAAATCGGATAATTAAAAAACCTAAAAATAATGAAAAATGAGAAAATCACACTGCAGTACCTAGAATATGGCAAGAACCCCTGAATAATGTGAACAAAAAGAAACTCAAATGGTAGGATATGGAATATGGCAAGAAACACAGAAAACCGTGGAAAATTAAAAACTCACACTGAGGGCTGGTGAGATGGCTCAGTGGGTAAGAGCACCCGACTGCTCTTCCAAAGGTCCAGAGTTCAAAACCCAGCAACCACATGGTGGCTCACAACCATCTGTAAAGAGATCTGGCGCCCTCTTCTGGAGTGTCTGAAGACAGCTACAGTGTACTTGCATATAATAAATTAAAAAAAAAAAAACTCACACTGAAGGACCTGGGATATGGCGAGAAAACCTGAAAATCATGAAAAATGATAAAATCTCACTGTAGGACCTAGAATATGGCAAGAAACAGTGAAAAACGTTGAAAATAAGAAATTCAAACTGCAGGAACTGGAATATGGCGAGAAACCCTGAAAAACGTGGAAAATTAAAAACTAACATTGTAGGACATGGTTTATGGCAAGAAACCCTGAAAACGTTGGAAAATTAAAACTCACACTCTAGGATCTGGAATATGGCAAGAAAACCTGAAAATCATGAAAAATGAGAAAATCACACTGTAGGATATGGAATATGGCAAGAAACAATGAAAAACATGGAAAATGAGAAATTTAAACTGCAGAACCTGGAATATGCTGAAAAGACCTGAAAAACGTGGAAAATGAGGAACTCAAACTGCAGGACCTATAATAAGGCGAAAAACTCTGAAAAACGTTGAAAATGAGAAACTCACACTATAGGACCTGGAATATGGAAAGAAACCCTGAAAAACATGGAAAACAAAAAACTCACACTGTAGGATCTGGAATATGGGAAGAAAACTGAAAATCATGAAAAATGAGAAAATCATACTGTAGGATCTGGAATAGGAAGAAAACCATGAAAAACGTGGAAAATTAAAAACTCGCACTGTAGGATATGGAATACGGCAGGAAACCCTGAAAAAGTTGGAAATTTAAAAACTCACACTCTAGGACTTGGAATATGACAAGAAACTCTGAAAAATGTGGAAAATTAAAATCAAACAGTGAATGACCTGGAATATGGCGAGAAACCCTGAAAAACGTGGAAAATGAGAAACTCACACTCTAGGACCTGGAAAATGGAGAGAAACCCAGAAAAAGGTGGAAAATGAGAAAATCACACTGATGGACCTGGAATGTGTCTAGAAACCCAGAAAGAGGGGAAAAATGAGAAATCATGTTGAAGTACCTAGAATATCGCAAGAAACCCCGAAAAATGTGGAAAATTAAAAACTTACCCTGTAGGACCAGGAATAGGGCAAGAAAACCTGAAACTCGTTGAAAAGGAAAAATCACACTGTAGGACCTGGAATATGGCAAGTAACTATAAAAACGTGGATAATTAAAAAATCACACTGAAGGCCTGGAATATGGCAAGAAATCCTCAAAAAAATGTGGAAAATGAGAAAATCAGATAGTAGGACCTGGAATATGGTAGAAACCCGTAAAAAGTCTAAAAATGAGAAAATCACACTTTAGGACCTGGAGTATGGTGAGAAACCCTGTATAGTCGAATAATGAGAAAATCACACTGTAGGACCTGGAATATGGTGAGAAACCCTGAAAAACTCGAAAAATAAGAAAATCAAACTATAGGACCTGGAATCTGGTGAGAAACACTGAAAACGTCGAAAAATGAGAAAATCGTACTGTAGTACCTACATGGCGATTAACCATGAAAAATGTCGAAAATTAAAAACTCAAACTGAAGGACCTGGAATATGTCAAGAAACAGTGGAAATCTTGGAAAATTAAAAACTCACACAAAAGGACCTGGAATAGGGTGAGAAATCCTGAAAAATAGGGAAAATGAGAAAAGAACACTGTAGGACTGGGAATAGGTTGAGAAACCCTGTATAGTCGAATAAAGAGAAAATTACACTGTAGTACCTAGAATATGGCGAGAAACCCTGAAAAACATGGATAATTAAAAACTCACACTGAAGAACTGGAATATGGCGAGAAATCCTGAAAAATGTGGAAAATGAGAAAATCACACCGTAGGACCTGGAATATGGTGATAAACCTTGAAAAAGTCGAAAAATGAGAAAATCACACTGTAGGACCTGAAATATGGTGACAAACCATGAAAGGATCGAAAAATGAGAAATCATACTGTAATACCTAGAATATGACGATAAAAACACTGGAAAACTTCGATTATGGCGAGAAACCATGAAAAATGTGGAAAATTAAAAATTCACACTGTATTACCCATAATATGGCGAGAAATACTAAAAAACATGGAAAATTAAAAATTCACACTAAAGGACCTGGAATACGGCAAGAAAACTTGAAAAAGGTGGAAATGAGAAAATCACACTGTAAGACCCAGAATATGACGAAAAAACCTGAAAAACGTGGAAAATTAACAATTCACACTGAGGACCCGAATATGGCGAGAAAACCTGAAAAAAGTAGAAAATTAAAAACTCACACTGAAGGACCCAGAATATGGCGAGAAAACCTGAAAAACAAAGAAAATTAAAACTCACACTGAAGGACCCAAAATATGGGGAGAAAACCTGAAAAAGTGGAAAATGAGAAAATCATACTAAAGGACCCAGAATATGCCGAGAAACCCTGAAAAACGTGAAAATTAAAAATTCACACTCTATTCCGCAGAATATGGCGAGAAATACTGAAAAACATGGAAAATTAAAAATTCACACTGAAGAACTGGAATATGGCGAGAAATCCTGAATAATGTGGAAAATGAGAAAATCACACTGTAGGACCTGGAATATGGTGATAAAACTTGAAAAAGTCGAAAAATGTGAAAATCACACTGTAGGACCTGAAATATGGTGACAAACCATGAAAGGATCAAAAAATGAGAAAATCATATTGTAATACCTAGAATATGGCGATAAAAACACTGGAAAACTTCGATTATGGCGAGAAACCATGAAAAATGTGGAAAATTAAAAATTCACACTGTATTACCCATAATATGGCGAGAAATACTGAAAAACATGGAAAAATAAAAATTCACACTAAAGGACCTGGAATACGGCAAGAAAACCTGAAAAAGATGGAAATGAGAAAATCACACTGTAAGACCCAGAATATGACGAAAAAACCTGAAAAACGAGGAAAATTAAAAACTCACACTGAAGGACCCAGAACATGGCGAGAAAACCTGAAAAAAGTAGAAAATTAAAAACTCACACAGAAGGACCCCAAATATGGGGAGAAAACCTGAAAAAGTGGAAAATGAGAAAATCACACTGAAGGACCCAGAATATGCCGAGAAACCCTGAAAAACGTGAAAATTAAAAATTCACACTGTCGGACACAGAATATGGCGAGATTCCATGAAAAAAAGTTGAAAATTAAAAATTCACACTGTATTACGCAGAATATGGTGAGAAACACTGAAAAACATGGAAAATTAAAAATTCACAGTGAAGAAATGGAATATGGCGAGAAATCCTGAAAAATGTGGAAAATGAGAAAATCACACTGTAGGACCTGGAATATGGTGATAAAACTTGAAAAAGTCCAAAAATGTGAAAATCACACTGTAGGACCTGAAATATGATGACAAAGCATGAAAGGATCGAAAAATGAGAAAATCATACTGTAATACCTAGAATATACAATAAGAACACTGAAAAATCTCGATTATGGCAAGAATCCATGAAAAAAGTGGAAAATTAAAAAATCACACTGTATTACGCAGAATATTGTGAGAAATACTGAAAAACGTGGAAAATTAAAAATTCACACTGAAGGACCTGGAATATGGCAAGAAAACCTAAAAACGTGGAAATGAGAAAATCATACTGTAGGACCCAGAATATGACTAAAAAATCATGGAAACGTAGAAAAAATAAAAATTCACACCAAAGGACCTGGAATATGGCGAGAAAACCTGAAAAACGAGGAAAATTAAAAACTCAAACTGAAGGACCCAGAATATGGTGAGAAAACCTGAAAAAAGTAGAAAATTAAAGATACACGCTGTAGGACCCAGAATATGGCGAGAAACCCTGAAAAAAGTAGAAAATTAAAAAATCATACTGAAGGACCCCAAATATAGCGAGAAAACCTGAAAAAGGTGGAAAATGAGAAAATCATACTGTATGACATAGTAATGCGAAAAAAATTGAAAAAAGTGGAAAATGAGAAAATCACAAAGTAGGACCCAGAATATGCCGAGAAACCCTGAAAAACGTGGAAAATTAAAAATATATTCTTAGGACCCAGAATATGGCGAGAAACCCTGAAAACAGTAGAAAGTTAAAAACTCATACTGAAGGACCCCAAATATAGCGAGAAAACCAGAAAAAGGTGGAAAATGAGAAAATCATACTGTAGGACACAGTAATGCGAAAATAATTGAAAAAAGTGGAAAATGAGAAAATCACACTGTAGGACCCAGAATATGCCGAGAAACCCAGAAAAACTTGGAAATTTAAAAATATACTCTGTAGGACCCAGAATATGGCGAGAAACCCTGAAAAAAGTAGAAAATTAAGAACTCACACTGAAGGACCCCGAATATGGCGAGAAAACCTGAAAAAGGTGGAAAATGAGAAAATCACACTGAAGAACCCAGAATAATGGAAAAAATTGAAAATCTTGGAAAATGAGAAAATCACACTGCATGACCCAGAATATTCCGAGAAACCCTGAAAATCGTGAAATTTAAAAATTCACACTATGGGACCCACAATATGGCCCTGCCTTGCCTAGCCTAGCCTAGGCCTGCCTAGCCCATCCCTCCATAGCCCTGCCTAGCCCAGCCCTCCCTAGCCCTGCATTGCCAAGCCCTGCCTAGCCCAGCCCTTCCCTGCCTATCCCTGCCCTGGCCTAGCCTAGCCTAGCCCTGTCTAGCCCAGCCCTTCCTTGCCTAGCCTAGTCTAGCCTAGCCTAGCTCTGCCCTGCCCTGCCCTGCCTAGCCCTGGTTAGCCTAGCCCTGCTTAGCCTAGCCCCGCCTAACCTAGCCCTGCCCTGCCTAGCCTACCCTGCCTGCCTGACTCTGTTTTTAACCAGGCTGGCCTCGAACTCAGAAACTGACTGCCTCTGCCTCCAGAGTGCTCTCATTAAGAGCTCGAGCCACCACTGAATATTGGGTTTTCTAAGTCTTACATTGGTATGGTGTCTGTTTCTCAGCTGTGAAACCCTAATTAAGACATGTAGTCAGTCCTAGGTCAGCCATAGCTACAGAGTGAGGCATTATCTAAAACAAAACAAAACAAAACAAAAAATAGAAATAATAAAATAAATAAATTAAGCAACCACATGATATCTTTTCTTTCTTTAGATGATACTCAGAGCTTGAAGCAGTTCACCCATGAGACCTCAGCTCATGGAAAACGTGAAAATTAAAAATTCACACTATTGGACCGAATATATGGCAAGAAACCATGAAAAAAAGTGGAAAATGAGAAATTCATACTGTATTACCCAGAATATGGCAAGAAATACTGAAAAACGTGGAAATTTCAAAATTCACACTGAAGGACCTGGAATATGGCAAGAAAACCTGAAAAACGTAGAAATGAGAAAATCACACTGTAGGACCCTGAATATGACGAAAAAACGTGAAAATCGTGGAAAATTAAAAATTCACAGTGAAGGACCTGGAATATGGCGAGAAATCCTGAAAAACAAGGAAAATTAAAAACTAACACTGAAGGAACCAGAATATGGCGAGAAAACCTGAAAAAAGTAGAAAATTAAAAATTCGCACTGAAGGACCCCGAATATGGCGAGAAAACCTGAAAAAGTTTGAAAATGAGAATAATCACACTACAGGACCCAGAACTACAAAAAAACTTGAAAAACGTGGAAAATGAGAAAATCACACTCCAGGACCCAGAGTATGCTGAGAAACCCTGAAAAACCTGAAAATTAAAAATTCACACTGTCGGACCCAGTATATGGCAAGAAACCATGAAAAAAGTGGAAAATGAGAAAATCACACTGAATTACCCAGATTATGGCGAGAAATACTGAAAAACGTGGAAAAATCAAAATTCACACTGAAAGACCTGTAATATGGCAAGAAAACCTGAAAAACGTGGAAATGAGAAAATCACAATGTATTACACAGAATTGGCGAGAAATACTGAAAAACGTGGAAAATGAAAAATTCACACTGAAGGACCCCAAATATGGCGAGAAAACCTGAAAAAGGTGGAAAATGTGAATAATCTCACTGTAGGACACAGAATTGGGAAAAAACTTGAAAATGTCATAAATGAGAAAATCACACTGTAGGTCCAGAATATGGCAAGGAAACCTGAAAAAAGTGGAAAATTAAAAAAACACTCAGTAGGACACAGAATATGGCGAGAAAGCCTAAAAAAAATTAGAAAATTAAAAATTCACACTGAAGGACTCCTAATATAGCAAGAAAACCTGAAAAAGGTGGAAAATGAGAAAATCACACTGTAGGACCAGAATGACTAAAAAACTTGAAAAACGTGGAAAATGAAAAAATCACACTGCAGGACACAGAATGTGCCGAGAAACCCTGAAAAACGTGAAAATTAAAAATTCACACTGTCGGACCCAATATATGGCAAGAAACCATGAAAAAAGTGGAAAATGAGAAAATCACACTGTATTACCAAGAATATGGTGAGAAATACTGAAATTTGTGGAAAAATTAAAAATTCACAGTGAAGGACCCGGAATATGGCGAGAAAACCTGAAAAACAAGGAAAATTAAAAACTCACACTGAAGGACCCAGAATATGGCGAGAAAACCTGAAAAAGGTAAAAATTGAGAATAATCATACTGTAGGACCCAGAATTGCGAAAAAACTTGAAAAACATCGAAAATTAGAAAATCACACTGTAGGACCCAGAATATGCCGAGAAACCCTGAAAAATTAGAAATGTAAAAACTCATACTGAAGGACCCCAAATATGGCGAGAAAACCTGAAAACGGTGGAAAATGAGAAAATCACACTGCAGGAACCAGAATATGCCGAGAAACCATGAAAAAAGTAGAAAATTAAAAATTCACACTATAGGACCCAGAATATGACCAAAAAAAAAACCAGAAAAACTTGGAAAACAAAATATTCACACTGAAGGACCCAGAATATGGCGAGAAAAACTGAAAAAAGGAGAAAATTAAAAACTCACACTGAAGGAACCCAAATATGGCGAGAAAACCTGAAAAAAGTGGAAAATGAGAAAATCACACTGTAGGACCCAGAATTACGAAAAAAATTGAAAAACGTGAAAAATGAGAAAATCACAATGCAGGACACAGAATATGCCGAGAAACCCTGAAAAACGTGAAAATTAAAAATTCACACTGTCAGACAGAGAATATAGGAGAAAACATGAAAACAAAGGAAAATTAAAAATTCACACTGTATTACCCAGAATATGGCGAGAAAACCTGAAAAAAGTAGAAAATTATAAACTCGCACTGAAGGACCCCAAATATGGCAAGAAAAGCTGAAAAAGGTGGAAAATGAGAAATTCACACTGTAGGACCCAGAATTAGAAAAAAACTTGAAAAACGTGGAAAATGAGAAAATCACACTGTAGGACACAAAATATGCCGAGAAACCCTGAAAAACACGAAAATGAAAAATTCACACTGTCTAACACAGAATATGGTGAGAAACCATGAAAAAAGTGGAAAATTAAAAATTCACACTGTATTACCCAGAATATTCTGAGAAATATTGAAAAACGAGGAACATTAAAAATTCACACTGAAGGACCCAGAATATGACCAAAAAATCAGAAAAACTTGGAAAACAAAATATTCACACTGAAGGACCCGGAATATGGCGAGAAAAACTGAAAATGTGGAATATTAAAAATACACCAGAAATATGGCAATAAAACCTGAAAAACTTGGAAATGAGAAAATCACACTGTAGGATCCAGAATATGACGAAAAAAACTGAAAAACGTGGAAAATTAAAAACTCACACTGAAGGACCCAGAATATCGCGAGAAAACCTGAAAAAGGTGGAAAATGAGAACGTCACACTGTAGGACCCAGAATTGTGAAAAAAGTTGAAAAATGTCGAAAATGAGAAAATCACACTGTAGGACCCAGAATATGACGAAAAAAACCTGAAAAACGTGGAAAATTAAAAAAAACACGATGTAAGACACAGAATATGTCAAGAAACCCTGAAAAATGAGAAAATTAAAAACTCACACTGAAGGACCCCAAAATGGTGAGAAAACCTGAAAAAAGTAGAAAATTAAAAATTCATACTGAAGGACCACACATATGGTGAGAACACCTGAAAAAGTTGGAAAATGATAATAAACACACTGTAGTACCCAGAATTGCGAAAAAACTTGAAAATCTTCGAAAATGAGAAAATCAAACTGTAGGACCCAGAATATGCCTAGAAACACGGAAAACTTGGAAAATTAAAAATACACGCTGTAGGACCCAGAATATAGCAAGAAACCCTGAAAAAAGTAGAAAATTACAAACTCACACAGAAGGAGAAATATGGCGAGAAAACCTGAAAAAGGTGGAAAATGAGAAAATCACACTGTAGTACCCAGAATTACGAAAAAACTTGAAACACGATGAAAATGAGGAAATCACACTGTAGCACCCAGAATATGCCGAGAAACCCTGAAAAACGTGAAAATTAAAATTCACAATGTCGGACACACAATATGGCGAGAAACCATGAAAAAAGAGGAAAATTAAAAATTCACACTCTATTACCCAGAATATGGCGAGAAATACTGAAAAACATGGAAAATAAAATTCACACTGAAGGACGTGGAACATGGCAAGAAAACCTGAAACATGTGGAAATGAGAAAATCACACTGTAGGACCCAGAATATGACGAAAAAAACCTGAAAAACATGGAAAATTAAAAACTCACACTGAAGGACTCAGAATATGGAGAGAAAACCCGAAAAAGGGGAAAAATGAGAAAATCACACTGTAAGACCCAGAATTGTGAAAAAACTTGAAAAATGTCGAAAATGAGAAAATCACAATGTAGGACCCAAAATATGAAGAAAAAACCTGAAAAACGAGAAAAATTATAATTTTGCCTATTAGCTAAGCGCATGAAAATCATGCTGAGAGAGAAGTTGGGGCAGCCCCCTACTGAAAAAGGAAAGAGCTCAGCTGATTATGTAAGGCTGGATAGAAGAAATCAGGGCCTTCTCTGCATCCCACACGTACAGTCGCAGGACTGAATGCCACCTTGGAAGCCTGGCCACTGTTCAGGACCTTGAAGATTTCGCCAGGAGCCTCGAAGTGTAGACACCAGAGAACCAGAGGTATCAGGGTTAGAATCAAGCCTCCCACCCCAGAGAGATGCCCGAAGCGACTCCTTAGAGGAGTCCCTCTCTTCTTTCATGGTATCTGGCAGTTTACCCAGTGGTGAAAATTCGGCAGAATCTGAGGCTTGTTCGGTTAAGTCCACACTGCACCTTCCAGCTCACAGAACCCTAGAAGGACTCATTCCTCCTACTCGCATCTTTCATTCTCTGCACAGGAATCCACCTTGTGATTTCAAAACACTGAGCTGGGAGACCCAGGCTCAGTCAGGACTCTACAGAGGCCAGAGGGCTGACTGTGGTTCTTGGAGTATGTTTCCTATCCGAAGTGCAAGGACTTCTTAAATGTGAAAATCCTTTGCCTTTTTATGGAGATTATGAAAAAAAAGGGAAGTTCCAAGGCAGATTCGCAAAGCTGAGACCCTAGCCAGGTTTGGCAGCACCTCTCCTTTCTTAGATCTGCGCACCAGGGGACCTGAAAATGCTAGTCCAGCAAATCTGAAGAGGTCACAGGCTCTTGACTACTTTTTGGGTCCTGTGGGTTGGACCCAAGCAAACTAGTGATGATTAAAGGCTAGTGATCTGGAACCAGATTTGCACTTAAGGGCTACTGGCAAATTTCAAAGCGGTTTCTATTTGCCAGCCACATGTCTTGCAGCTAGTCTCACAATCCTGTTTTAGCTATTTGTGTTTCTTCTCATGTAGCTCAGGGTATGTCAAATACACTAAAGACCTGACTAGAAGCTGGTGCATCTCAGAGGCCTGCTCCAGTTCTCCCTGATTTGCCAGAGCAGCTGGATTGATTTTTTTTTAATTCCAACATTTTCCAATATTTGTATCCTTCAGACTAATTTGTATAATGCCAGCAGTTCTTGGTGGACATTTTGAGTTATGAGCTGATGCTGTAGCTCATCTACTTGCTTGCGTAAGCCTGGGTTCCAACCTGAACACCAGATTAATACACATGCCTATCTTTCCAGCACACAAGAAGTGAAGGCATGAAGATTAGAAATGCAGCTATCCTTGACTTTGTCAGGAGCAGCCTAAGGTAAAGGAACAAGACTCTGCCTAAAACAGAAAACAAGGTCCAAAGAAACCAACCAAAAATACCACTTTAGGTACTTATGAATTTCCATTTTCATTTGTTTAGTCATACCTTCTAAGGAGCCAAGGTTGACTTTTAATTCTCAGGGTTTGATTGGCAAAAGAAGAGGACTGGTCCAAGATTTGAATTTAGGAAGATCCTCTCAGACCCTAAGCGAGAATCCTCTAGGGGTAGGACCAACAAGCCTTAAAGAGAAGATCCAGCTAGTCTTTCTAAGAGGGATATCTTGGAATCCTCTGGTTGAATTCAGTAAACACCAAAAGAAATGAGTTTTGAATCTACCTGAAAAGGGTAATCCAAGACTACCCAGTGCCCCAATTGCTTGAGAATGTCAAAACTAGTGTAGAGTCTGTAACACTTGCACCCACTGCAATTTAGTACACCCAGTGCTGCTTCAAGCAGAGCAAAAGACCCACCAAATGCTCCCTACCTCCAGTTCTAATGTCAGAGATACAGAAAGCAGAACCCCAACCATGGGGCACTCCTGGGAAGTGCCAGCATTTTCTCCAGTCGAGAACCAACTAAAATAACATCTCGTCCAACTTTGGGCTCAAACCAACGACCCTGAGATTAATAATCTCGTGCTCTAACGACTGTGCTAGATGGGGAACTGTTCTTTAGCTTAGAAGTTTATAATTGTGACCACCACTGGGTAAGCATCCCCAGAGCAAATCATTGGTGAGCACCTGCTCCATTGGCATATCATAGAAATACAATGCAGACAGGCAAAGCCATGGCTGGCACTGGAGGAGCATGGTTAAACCTGTTTCCATCGCTGTAGCAGGTCTTTGCGCATGTGATCAGTATTGGCTTACTAAACTGTATATTGGCCTCAACCGACGTCTGTGTTGTCCTCTGTTTCCCCCAAACTGAACGTAATCTAAATGTAAGAAATGTCTCCTGTGAGTCTGACACCCTGATTTTGTTGTTAACAGACATAGCGTGTCAAGTCTGAGCCTAGGTGGCACAGGATCTGGGAGCTGATTTAGGGTGGCCATAGGGGCCAACAGGTCAGTCAAGGGAATCCAACTAGAGCTCAAATGACTAACCTAGATGTCAGTAGGGTTAAGTTGGGGATACTAGTGAGGGTCCAACCAATCCAGGGGTACGGATCTGAGCCAAAGGAGGCTCAGGCAATGTCCTATCCACACCCACCCTCGGGGCTTCTCCTAGGTCCTTTTCTGTCAGAGTGCCAGGAATCTGGTTCTTACCTATGCCTCTGGAATGGGACCTATCACACTGCACACAGAATACCAGATGCTTCCATTGAAGCATCAAGAACACAGAGCAATGGCTGTCTGTCTTCAGGTGTATCCTATCCTCTAGTCCTATTTCCAAATTAAGGGCTTGGCTGAGCTGCCTCATTATGTAATTGCAAACCTTCCTAATCGTGGAAGGAAGAGGCACAAAAGAACCAGCATAGGAAGGAACCAATCATCACCTCCCTGCAACTCCAACTTAAAGGGGTTCACGTGTGACTTTCCCAAGGTTGGAACAATCTCCACCGCCATGCCACACTGTAGCCTCTTGTAGTTTTAAATGTTCTCTTAATGTATGCTTTTATATGAAGAAAGACTTGGTTTCTCTTTTCCATTTCAAAGATTACCAGACCTTTTTCTGTTTAGAGAATATGCTCATGACTATCCTTTAGATACAGTCAATATAACTGTTGCTCATAGAACTTACTTGTTTTCTTGATATTTTTAAGGGTAAATGGCAGAGTTTGTTTAAAAAATATTTTGCAGTTATTTATTTGTGTGAGTGATGAAGCTCTGATTTTTCAAACCTGTCAAGAGGTACGATGACCTACCCTCTCTCTCTCTCAAAAGCCCTCTTTCCTCTCTCTCAATGTTGTATTTTATTTTTAGTGTAAGGGTGTTTTACATGTGTATCCAGTGCCCACAAGCCAGAACAGAGTATCAGATCCCCTGGAACTGGAGATGGGCCACCATATAGTTGCTGGTAGTTGAGCCTAGGTTCTCTGGAAGAGGAGACAATGCTGTTAATTGTTGGGCCCTTTACGTTGCCCCACCCATCTTTAAATTTTTAGAAGTATATGTGAGGCTGTGTTTAAGTACATCATATGCAGACCATAAGAGGGATTTAGATTCTCCAGAATCTGACACCGTCTTCTGGAGTGTCTGAAGACAGCTACAGTGTACTTATATCTAATAAATACATAAATAAATAAACAAACAAACAAACAAACATTTTTTAAAAAGGATAAAAAAAAGAAAGACCAGGCAGGACTGCCATTTGCATGTTCATAGGGGAAACCTGGAGAGAGAGCAGTCTAACCTCAGCAGGTTGCTTCCCTCTGGATAGTAGCTCAGAGTGTAATCCGGCGAGACAGGCAAATCACTGATTTCAAGGACTGCCTGGTTCAGGACAGCCAATGCTATGAAGAGAAAGGAGCTATGTAGTGAAAACAAAGCAAGGAAACACTAACCAGGAAAAAGAATAGGCAGTGTAGCTTGTGATAGGGTACCAACAAGAGAAAGCCTTCTGTTACCACTTACAAACACAAGAAGCCTTGCACCCTTCCGCCCGGGTTATTACCACTGGTTATGACCACAAGGCTTGGGCTCTTATGTCTATAGGAAGCACCTGTCTGTGCCTTTAAGTACCATTGAAAGTTCAGGGCGATAATTCATCTGTAACAAGCAACAGTGGTAAGAACCTGCAGCCTTTGAAAACAACTCTTTTTTTAAAAAAGCAGGGGACACAAGGGAGCTGTAGAGCTCCTCAAGTTCAGCCCTATTACTTGGTAGGGAAACAGCCTCAGTGTCCAGAGCTGAGGTCTCACAGGCAACCTGCTGCAATTTTTGAGTACCATCTAGAGAGAGAAAAGATATGATGTGGTTGCTTAATTTATGTATTTTATTATTTCTATTTGTTGTTTTGTTTTGTTTTATTTGGTTTTAGATAAGGCCTCAGTCTGTAGCTCTGGCTGACCCAGGACTGACTACATGTGTTAATTAGGGTTTCACAGCTGAGAACAGACAACAAGAACAAGGTAAGACTTTGAAAACCCGACATTCAGTGTTGACTCAAGCTCTTAATGAGAGCACTCAGGAGGCAGAGGCAGTCAGTTTCTGAGTTCGAGGCCAGCCTGGTGAAAGAAAGACAGACAGACAGATCAGTAAAATAAAAGCCAGAACCTTCTCTGCTTTTGTTTTCTTTTGCCTTGAGGTAGGGTTTCTCTTGTTGTAGCCCAGGCAGTCTGTTCTGGAACTATCAGTGTAGGCTTGGGTAGCCTCAAACTCACAGAGGTCCTCTCTGCCTGCCTGCCTTTGCCACCCACATAGCCTGGCAGAAGCCAGAATCTCTTTTTCCCTCTTATTTATATATTTGTTTGTTTGTTTGCTTGCTTGCTTGCTTGTTTGTTTGTTGTTATTATTACTATTAGTTTTCAATGTAAGTGTGTGTGTATGTGTGTGTGTGCTCTATCTGCTGCCTATATGACTACATGCCAGAAGAGGGCACCATAACCTAGGACAAGTCACCATGCAACTCCTGAGAATTAATTTAAAAAAAAGGAAATTCTAATCACATAGAAGGTAGATATCTGTGAGGCTGTCAGAGTGCTTTTTAAGGCTTACTGTAAATAATAAAAATTGTTTGTCTTTTACCAAACAACAGAAGGGAAGGGAGGTGGTGTGCCTGCATGTCTGTTGTCTGCATGTCTAATTCCTTGTTCTGTCACTCGGTTGAACATTGACACATTGACCTCACCATGCTGAAAGGCGACATGTGGATGGCGGCCATCTTGTCTACTGACTGCACACCCTTCTCAAGATGGAGGTGGCTGGCCGTCACGAGACCTATTGTTCCAGGTTGCTTCTGTTTCTTCCCCTTCTTTCCCAGCTACTAGTGGAATAGCACTTAACTGAATCCAGTGCAGAAGGGTGAGGAATCACTGAAAAGCCACCAGCAGCCATGGCCACATGTTTTTCTCTTGCTTTTTGTCTATTACTTCTTTATTATTTTTAGGAGGGAGGGGCGTTCAAGACAGTGTTTCTTTGCGTAGCCCTGGGTGTCTTGGAACTCACTCTGTAGACCAGGATGGCCTGGAATGAAGAAATCTGCCGGCCTCTGCCTGCCAAGTGCTGGGATTAAAGGGGTGCTCCACCATACCCGGCTTCCTTGTTTATTTCTAAGAATCCGTGGGAAATATGATTTCTTTAATCTGTGTACCCTAGACTAACACACACATGCACACACACAGGGAGTGAAAGAGAAAGAAAAGGAGGAATGACATGAATTTTAGGAAAAAGAGATATTAATGGATTAATATTACTTCTATTCATACATATATACAAACATACACAGAATTAGAGTAGAGCTGAGGCAATTGTGAAACACACCTTTAGACTCAGGCAGATTTCTGCATTCAAGGTCACCCTGGCTTACAGAGGGAGTTCCAAGTCAGCCAGGACTGCACAGAGAAACCCGTTCTGAGAAAAAAATAATAATTGAAAGAAAGAAAGAGAGAAAGAAAGAAAGAAAGAAAGAAAGAAAGAAAGAAAGAAAGAGGATAAAAAGTTTTTAAAAATTAAGAAAAAAAATTACCAGATCACCATCAAGCACACACAGCATTGGCTGTCTTCAGGTGTATCCTTTCAGCCTCCAAAACAAAAAGGAATGGCTGTCTGTCTTCAGGTGTATCCTATTCTCCAGTCTTATTTCCAACCTAAGAGCTGGGCTGAGCTGCCTCATTATGTAATTGCAAACCTTCCTTGGTTTGTCTTTTCCATTTCTAAGACTAACAGACATTTTTCTATCTAGAGAATATGCTCATGACTGTCCTTTAGATATAGTAAATATAACTGTTGCTCATAGAACTTGTTTTCTAGGAATTTTTAAAGGTAAATGGCAGAGTTTATTTATAAAAAATATTTTGCATTTATTTATTTGTGTAAGTGATAAAGCTCAGGTCTTCAAACTTGTCAGGACGTATGATTACCTCCCCTCTCTCTCACCCCCTCTCTCTCCTCTCTCTCAATGATCTATTTTATTTTTAGTGTAAGGGTGTTTTGCATGTGTATGCTGTGCCCACAGACTCCAGAACAGAGTATTATATCCCCTGGAACTGGAGATGGGCCACCATATATATACTGGTAATTGAGCCCAGGTTCTCTGGAAGAGGAGACAATGCTCTTAATTGTTGAGCCCTCTCTGTAGCCCCATCTTTCATTATTTTTTTTGAGTATATGTGAGGCTGTGTTTATATACATCATATGCAGACAATAAGAATGATTTAGATTCTTCTGAATCTGACACCCTCTTCTGGAGTGTCTGAAGATTGCTACAGCATACTTAAATATAATAAATAAATAAATCTTTAAAAAGAAAAGGAAAAGAAAAAAGAAAGACCAGGCATGCCATATGCATGTTCATAGAGGAAACTGGAAGAGACCCCAATCTAACCTCAGCAGGGTGCTTCCTTCTGGATGGTAGCTCACAGTTTCATCCCAGCAAGACAGGCAAATCACTGAGTTCAAGGACAGTAAGGTTCAGGACCAGCAAGGTTAGGAAGGGAAAGGGGCTATGTAGAGAATACAAACCAACAAAACAACAACAAGGAAAAAGAAGTGACAGTGTAACTTGGGGTAGGGTACCAACTAGAGAAAGCCTTCTGTTACCACTTACAAACACCAGTAGCCTTGCACCCTTCTGCCCAGGTCCCTGTCTACCTTTCTAGTAATTGTTAGGATGCCAGGGGGTGGGGGAATCCAGATTAACTTTTTAATAACAAAGAATTGGCCTTTTATGTCTATAGGAAGCCCATCTCAGTGCCTTTAACTACCACTGAAAGTTCAGGGCTGTGACTCAACTGTAACAAGCAACAGTGCTAAGAACCTGCAGCCTTTGAAAACAACTTTTTTTAAAAGTGGGGGACACAACTCAGCAGTAAAACCCCTCAGGTTCAGCCATAATACTTGTTAGGTAAACAGTCTCAATGTCCAGAGCTGAGGTCTCATGGGTGAACTGCTTCAAGCTCTGAGTATCATCTAAAGAAAGAAAAGATATCATGTGGTTGCTTAATTTATTTATTTTATTATTTCTATTTTTTGTTTTGTTTTGTTTTGTTTTAGATAATGCCTCACTCTGTAGCTATGGCTGACCTAGGACTGACTACATGTCTTAACTAGGGTTTCACAGCTGAGAAACAGACACCATAACAATGTAAGACTTAGAAAACCCAACAGTCAGTGGTGGCTCGAGCTCTTAATGAGAGCACTCTGGAGGCAGAGGCAGTCAGTTTCTGAGTTCGAGGCCAGCCTGGTTAAAAACAGGGTCAGGCAGGGCAGGGCTAGGCTAGGCAGGGAAGGGCTGGGCTAGGCAGGGATATGCAGGGAAGGGCTAGGCTAGGCAGTGCGTGGCAAGGCAGGGCTAGTCAGGGCTTGGCAAGGCAGGGCTAGGCAGGGCTTGGCAAGGCAGGGCTAGGGAGGGCTGGGCTAGGCAGGGCTAGGCTGTGCTAGGCAGGGCTAGGCAGGGCTAGGCTAGGCTAGGCAAGGCAAGGCAGGGTCATATTCTGGGTCCCATAGTGTGAATTTTTAAATTTCACGATTTTCAGGGTTTCTCGGAATATTCTGGGTCCTGCAGTGTGATTTTCTCATTTTCCAAGTTTTTCAAGTTTTTTCATTTTTCTGGGTCCTTCAGTGTGATTTTCTCATTTTCCACCTTTTTCAAGTATTCTCGCCATAATCGGGGTCCTTCAGTGTGAGTTTTTAATTTTCTACTTTTTTCATGGTTTCTTGCCATATTCTGTGTCCTACAGAGTGTATTTTTAATTTTCCACGTTTTTCAGGGTTTCTCGGCATATTCTAGGTCCTACAGTGTGATTTTTCTCATTTTCCACTTTTTTCAATTTTTTTTTTGCATTACTGTGTCCTATAGTATGATTTTCTCATTTTCCACCTTTTTCAGGTTTTCTCGCTATATTTGGGTTCCTTCAGTGTAAGTTTTTAATTTTCTACTTTTTTCAGGGTTTCTCGCCATATTCTGGGTCCTACAGCATGTATTTTTAATTTTCTACTTTTTTCAGGTTTTCTTGCCATATTCTGGTCCTTCAGTGTGTGTTTTAATTTTACTCGTTTTTTAGGTTTTCTCGCCATATTCCCGGTTCTTTGGTGTGAATTTTTATTTTTCCACGTTTCCAACATTTTTAGTCATATTCTGGGTCCTACAGTATGATTTTCTCATTTCCACGTTTTTCAGGTTTTCTTGCCATATTCCAGGTCCTTCAGTGTGAATTTTTAATTTTCCACGTTTTTCAGTATTTCTCGCCATATTCTGCGTAATACAGTGTGAATTTTTAATTTTCCAATTTTTCATTGATTCTCGCCATATTCTGTGTCCGAGAGGGTTTCTCGGCATATTCTAGATCCTGCAGTGTGATTTTTCTCATTTTCCATGTTTTTTGAATTTTTATGTAATTCTGGGTCCTACAGTGTGATTTTCTCATTTTCCACTTTTTCAGGTTTTCTCCCCATATTTGGGGTCCTTCTGTGTGAGTTTTTTATTTTTTACTTTTTTCAGGTTTTCTCGCCATATTCTGGGTCTTCAGTGTGAGTTTTTAATTTTCCTCGTTTTTCAGGTTTTTTTTTTTGTCATATTCTGGGTCTTACAGTGTGATTTTCTCATTTCCACCTTTTTCAGGTTTTCTCACCATATTCCAGTTCTTCAGTGTGAGTTTTTAATTATCCATGTTTTTCACGATTTCTCGCCAGGTACTACAGTGTGATTTTCTCATTATTCGACTATACAGGGTTTCTCACCCTATTCCAAGTCCTACAGTGTTCTTTTCTCATTTTCCCTGTTTTTCAGGATTTCTCGCCCTATTCCAGGTCCTTCTGTGTGAGTTTTTAATTTTCCAAGAATTTCACTGTTTCTTGCCATATTCCAGGTCCTTCAGTGTGAGTTTTTAATTTTCAACATTTTTCATGGTTAATCGCCTTATTCTAGGTACTACAGTACGATTTTCTCATTTTTCGACGTTTTCAGGGTTTCTCACCATATTCCAGGTCCTACAGTGTGATTTTCTCATTTTTAGACTTTTTAGGGCTTTCTACCATATTCCAGGTCCTACTTTCTGATTTTCTCATTTTCCACATTTTTCAGGATTTCTTGCCATATTCCAGGCCTTCAATGTGATTTTTTAATTATCCACGTTTTTCAGGGTTTCTCGCCATATTCCAGGTCCTTCAGTGCGGTTTTCTCATTTTCCACATTTTTCAGGATTTCTTGCCATATTCCAGCCCCCTGTTTGAATAATTAATTATCCACGTTTTTCAGGGTTTCTCGCCATATTCTGGGACCTACAGTTTGATTTACTCATTTTTCGACTTTTCCAGGGTTTCTCACCATATTCTAGGTCCTACACTGTGATTTTCTCATTTTTCACATTTTTCAGGATTTCTTTCCATATTCCAGTCCTTTAGTGTGATTTTTAAATTATCCACGTTTTTTTTTTTTTGGTCTCTCGCCATATTCCAAGTCCTTCAGTATGAGACCTTAATTTTCGGCATTTTTCAGGGTTTATCGCCATATTCCAGGTCCTTCAGTGTGAGTTTTTAATTTTCTACTCTTTTCTCATTTTCCACATTTTTCAGGATTTCTCGCCATATTCCAGTTCTTTAGTGTGAGTTTTTAATTATCCATGTTTTTTAGGGTTTCTCGCCATATTCCAGGTACTACAGTGTGATTTTCTCATTATTTGACTATACAGGGTTTCTCACCCTATACCAAGTCCTACAGTGTTCTTTTCTTATTTTCCCTATTTTCAGGATTTCACCCCCTATTCCAGGTCCTTCTGTGTGAGTT
Organism: Mus caroli; assembly: GCF_978045245.1. Classification (NCBI taxonomy): domain Eukaryota; kingdom Metazoa; phylum Chordata; class Mammalia; order Rodentia; family Muridae; genus Mus; species Mus caroli. The sequence continues at coordinate 1,776,282 of NW_028227292.1, read as the reverse complement.
TTTAATTTTCCAAGAATTTCACTGTTTCTTGCCATATTCCAGGTCCTTCAGTGTGAGTTTTTAATTTTCAACATTTTTCATGGTTAATCGCCTTATTCTAGGTACTACAGTACGATTTTCTCATTTTTCGACGTTTTCAGGGTTTCTCACCATATTCCAGGTCCTACAGTGTGATTTTCTCATTTTTAGACTTTTTAGGGCTTTCTACCATATTCCAGGTCCTACTTTCTGATTTTCTCATTTTCCACATTTTTCAGGATTTCTTGCCATATTCCAGGCCTTCAATGTGATTTTTTAATTATCCACGTTTTTCAGGGTTTCTCGCCATATTCCAGGTCCTTCAGTGCGGTTTTCTCATTTTCCACATTTTTCAGGATTTCTTGCCATATTCCAGCCCCCTGTTTGAATAATTAATTATCCACGTTTTTCAGGGTTTCTCGCCATATTCTGGGACCTACAGTTTGATTTACTCATTTTTCGACTTTTCCAGGGTTTCTCACCATATTCCAGGTCCTACACTGTGATTTTCTCATTTTTCACATTTTTCAGGATTTCTTTCCATATTCCAGTCCTTTAGTGTGATTTTTAAATTATCCACGTTTTTTTTTTTTGGTCTCTCGCCATATTCCAAGTCCTTCAGTATGAGACCTTAATTTTCGGCATTTTTCAGGGTTTATCGCCATATTCCAGGTCCTTCAGTGTGAGTTTTTAATTTTCTACTCTTTTCAGGGATTCTCGCCATATTCTGGGTCCTACAGAGTGTATTTTTAATTTTCCACGTTTTTCAGGGTTTCTCAGCATATTCTGGGTCCTACAGTGTGATTTTCTCATTTTCCACTTTTTTCAATTTTTTTCGCATTACTGTGTCCTACAGTATGATTTTCTCATTTTCCACCTTTTTCAGGTTTTCTCGCAATAATGGGGTCCTTCAGTGTGAGTTTTTAATTTTCCACGTTTTTCAGTATTTCTCGCCATATTCTGCTTAATACAGTGTGAATTTTTAATTTTCCACTTTTTTCATGGATTCTCGCCATATTCTGTATCCGACAGTGTGAATTTTTAATTTTCAGGTTTTTCAGGGTTTCTCGGCATATTCTGGGTCCTACAGTGTGATTTTCTCATTTTCCACGTTTTTCGATTTTTTACGTAATTCTGGGTCCTCCAGTGTGATTTTCTCATTTTCCAATTTTTCAGATTTATCCCCATATTTGGGGTCCTTCAGTGTGAGTTTTTAATTTTCCTCGTTTTTCAGGTTTTCTCACCATATTCGGGGTCCTTCAGTGTGAATTTTTAATTTTCCACGTTTTTCTGTTTTTTTTTTTCGTCATATTCTGGATCTTGCAGTGTGATTTTCTCATTTCCACCTTTTTCAGGTTTTCTTGCCGTATTCCAGGTCCTTCATTGTGAATTTTTAAGTTTCCACATTTTTTCAGTATTTCTCGCCATATTATGGGTAATATAGTGTGAATTTTTAATTTTTCACTTTTTTCATGTTTTCTTGCCATAATCGAGATTTTTCAGTGTTTTTATCGCCATATTCTAGGTATTAGAGTATGATTTTCTCATTTTTCGTTCCTTTAATGGTTTGTCACCATATTTCAGGTCCTACAGTGTGATTTTCTCATTTTTCGACTTTTTCAAGGTTTATCACCATATTCCAGGTCCTAGGGTGTGATTTTCTCATTTTCCACCTTTTTCAGGTATTCTCGCCATAATCGGGGTCCTTCACTTTGAGTTTTTAATTTTCTACTTTTTTCATGGTTTCTTGCCATATTCTGTGTCCTACAGAGTATATTTTTATTTTCCACGTTTTTCAGGGTTTCTCAGCATATTCTGGGTCCTACAGTGTGATTTTTCTCATTTTCCACTTTTTTCATTTTTTTTTTCGCATTACTGTGTCCTACAGTATGATTTTCTCATTTTCCACCTTTTTCAGGTTTTCTCGCTATATTTGGGGTCCTTCAGTGTGAGTTTTTAATTTTCTACTTTTTTCAGGGTTTCTCGCCATATTCTGGGTACTACAGCGTGTATTTTTAATTTTCTACTTTTTTCGAAAAATGAGAAAATCACACTGTAGGACCTGGAATATGGTGAGAAACCCTGAAAAAGTCGAAAAATGAGAATATCTTACTGTAGTACCTAGAATATAGTGATAAACGCTGATAAATGTCGATAGTAAAACTCACAATGAAGGAGCTAGAATATGGCGAGAAATTTTAAAAAATGTGGAAAATGAGAAAAGCACACAGTAGGACCTGGAATATGGCGAGTAACATTGAAAAACGTGGATAATTAAAAAAAAATCACACTTAAAGCCTGGAATATTGCAAGAAATCCTGAAAAAATGTGGAAAATGAGAAAAATCACACTGTAGGACCTGGAATATGGTGATAAACCCTGAAAAAGTCGAAAAATGAGAAAAATCACACTGTAGGACCTGAAATATGGTGACAAACCATGAAAGAATCGAAAAATGAGAAAATCATACTGTAATACCTAGAATATGGCGATAAAATCACTGAAAAATCTCGAAAATAAAAAACTCACACAGAAGGACCTGAAAAATGGCGAGAAACCCAGAAAAACGTGGATAATGAAAAAATCACACTGAAGGACCTGGAATATGGCGATAAACCCTGAAAAATGTGGAAAATTAAAAACTCACACTGAAGGACCTGGAAAATGGCGAGATATCCTGAATAATGTGGAAAATGAGGAAATAACACTGTAAGAACTGGAATATGGTGAGAAACTGAAAAAGTCGAAACATGAGAAAATCAAACTGTAGGTCCCAGAATATGGTGAGAAACCCTGAAAAATGTGGATAATTATTTATTCATAATGAAGGACCTGGAATATGGTGAGAAACCTTGAAAAACGTGGATAATGAAAAAATCACACTGAAGGCCTGGAATATGGCAAGAAATCCTTAAAAATGTGGAAAATGAGAAAATCACACTGTAGGACCAGGAATATGGTGATAAAACCTGAAAAAGACGAAAAATGAGAAAATCACACTGTAGGACCTGAAATACGGTGACAAACCATGAAAGAATCGAAAAATGATAAAATCATACTGTAATAACTAGAATATGGAGATAAAATCACTGAAAATTTTTGAAAATAAAAAACACACACAGAATGACCTGAAAAAATGGCGAGAAACCCTGAAAAACGGGGATAATGAAAAAAATCATACTGAAGGACCCCGAATATGGCGAGAAAACCTGAAAAAGGTGGAAAATAAGAAAATCATACTGTAGGACCCAGAATATGACGAAAAAAACTTATAAACGTTAAAAATTAAAAATTCACACTGTAGGACCCCGTATATGGCGAGAAAACCTGAAAAAGGTAGAAAAAGAGAAAATCACACTGTAGGACCCAGAATATGAGGAGAAAACCTGAAAAAGTTGAAAATTAAAAATACACGCTGTAGGAACCAAAATATGGTGGATAACCCTGAAAAAAAGTAAAAAATTAAAAACTCACACTGAAGGACCTGGAATATGGCAAGAAAACCTGAAAATCGTGGAAATGAGAAAATCACACTGTAGAACACAGAATATGACGAAAAACCTGAAAAACGTGGAAAATTAAAAATTCACACTGAAGGACCCAAATATGGCAAGAAAACCTGAAAAATGAGGAAAATTAAAAACTCACACTGAAGGACCCTGAATATGGCGAGAAAAAATGAAAAAGGTGGAAAATGAGAAAATTACACTGTAGGACCCAGAATATGACGAAAAAAACTTAAAAACGTTTAAAATTAAAAATTCACACTCTAGGACCCTGTATATGGCAAGAAACCTGAAAAGGTAGAAAATGAGAAACTCACACTGTAGGACCCAGAATTACTAAAAAACTTGAAAAGGGTCGAAAATGAGAAAGTCACTCTGTAGGACTCAGAATATGCAGAGAAACCATGAAAAACGTCAAAAATTAAAAATACACACTGTAGGACCCAGAATATGGCGAGAAACCCTGAAAAAAGTAGAAATTAAAAAACTCAAACAAAAGGACCCCGGATACTGCGCGAAAACCTGAAAAATGTGGAAAAAGAGAAAATCACACTGTAGGACCCAGAATTAGGAAAAAACTTCAAAAACATGGAAATGAGAAAATCACACTGCAGGACCCAGAATATACCGAGAAACCCTGAAAAAAGTAGAAATTGAAAAACTCACACAAAAAGAACCCTAATACAGTGCGAAAACCTGAAAAAGGTGGAATATGAGAAAATTACACTGTAGGACACAGAATTGCAAAAAAACATGAAAAACGTGGAAAATGAGAAAATCACAGTACAGGACCCCAGTTATGCCAAGAAATCCTGAAAAACATGAAAATTAAAAATTCACACTGTCAGATCCAGAATATGGCGAGAAACCATGAAAAAAGTGGAAAATTAAAAATTCACACTGTATTACCCACAATATGGCGAGAAACACTGAAAAACGTTGAAAATTAAAAAGTCACACTGAAGGACCTGGAATATGGCAAGAAAACCTGAAAATCGTGGAAATGAGAAAATCACACTGTAGAACCAAGAATATGATGAAAAAACCTGAAAAAACCTGGAAAAATAAAAATTCACACTGAAGAACCTTGAATATGGCTAGAGAACCTGAAAAACGAGGAAAATTAAAAACTCACACTGAAGTACCCAGACTATGGCGAGAAAACCTGAAAAACATGGAAAATTAAATATTAACACGGTAGGACCCAGGATATGGTGAGAAACACTAAAAAATGGGGAAAATTCAAAATTCACACTATAGGACCAGAATATGGCAAGAAACCTTGAAAAACGTGGAAAATTAAAAATTCACACTGAAGGACCTGGAATATGGCAAGAAAACCTGAAAAAGGTGAAAATGAGATAATCACACTGTAGAACACAGAATATGGCGAGAAAACCTGAAAAAGGTGGAAAATGAGAAAATCACACTGTATTAGGACCCAGAATTACGAAAAAACTTGAAAACTGTGGAAAATGAGAAAATCACACTACCGGACCCAGAATATGCCGAGAAACCCTGAAAAACGTGAAAATTAATAATTCACACTATCGTATCCAGAATATAGCGAGAAAACCTGAAAAACGTGAAATTAAAAATTCACACTGTTGGACCCAGAATATGGCAAGAAACCATGAAAAAAAAGTAGAAAATTAAAAACTCACAGTGAAGGACCCCAAATATGGCAAAAAAAACCTGAAAAAGGTGGAAAATTAAAAATTCACAGTGTAGGACCTGAATATAGCAAGAAACCTTGAAAAAGGTGGAAAATTAAAAATTCACACTGTAGGAGTCAGAATATGCCGAGAAAACCTGAAAAGTTGGAAAATGAGAAAATCACACTGTAGGACCCAGAATATGACAAAAAAAAACTTAAAAAAGTTTAAAATTAAAAATTCACAGTGTAGGACCCAGAATATGACAAAAAAAAACTTAAAAAGTTTAAAATTAAAAATTCACAGTGTAGGACCCAGAATATGGCGAGGAACTCTGAAAAACGTGGAAAATTTAAAATTCACACTGTAAGACCCAGAATATGGCAAGAAACCCTGAAAAAAGTAGAAAATTAAAAATTTACACAGTAGGTCCAGAATATGGGAAGAAACCTTGAAAAACATGGAAAATTAAAAATTTACACTGTAGGACCCAGAATATGCCGAGAAAACCTGAAGAAGGTGGAAAATTAATAATTTACACAGTAGGACGCAGAATATGGCGAGAAATCCTGAAAAAAGTAGAAAATTAAAATATACACTGAAGAACTCTGAATATGGTGAGAAAACCTGAAAAAGGTGGAAAATGAGAAAATCACACTGTAGGACCCAGAATTACGAAAAAACTTGAAAAATGTGGAAAATGAGACAATCACACTACAGGACCCAGAATATGCCGAGAAACCCAGAAAAACGTGAAAATTAAAAATTCACACTGTCGGATCCACAATATGGCAAGAAACCATGAAAAAAGTGGAAAATTAAAATTCACACTGTATTACCCACATAT
>NW_028227292.1:1720367-1770156 GCF_978045245.1 Mus caroli | reverse complement strand
ACCACAAATATGGTTAGAAAACCTGAAAAAGGTGGAAAATTAGAATAATCACACTGTAGGACCCAGAATTGCGAAAAAACATGAAAAACGTGGAAAATGTGAGAATCACACTGCAGGACCCAGAATATGCCGAGAAACCCTGTAAAACGTGAAAATTAAAAATTCACAATGTTGGACACAGAATATGGCGAGAAAACATGAAAAAAGTGGAAAATTTAAAATTAACACTGTATTACCTACAATATGGCGAGAAATACTGAAAAACGTGGAAAGTTAAAAATTCACACTGAAGTACCAGGAATATGGCAAGAAAACCTGAAAAAACGTGGAAATGAGAAAATCACACTGTAGGACCCAGAATATGACGAAAAAAACTAAAAAACGTGGAAAATTAAAAATTAACATTGAAGGACCTAGAATATTGCGAGAAAACCTGAAAAAAGTAGAAAATTACAAACTCACACTGAAGGCTCCAGAATATGGCAAGAAAACCTGAAAAAGGTGGAAAATGAGAAAATCACACTGTAGGATCTGGAATTACCATAAAATTTGTAAAACGTGGAAAATGAGAAAATCACACTGCAAAGACTAGAATATGCCAAGAAATCCTGAAAAAGTGAAAATTAAAAATTCACACTGTCGGTCCCAGAATATGGCGAGACACCATGAAAAAAGTGGAAAATTAAAAATTCACACTGTATTACCCAGAATATGGCGAGAAATACTGAAAAACGAGGAAAATTAAAAATTCACACTGAAGGACCTGGAATACGGCAAAAAAAAAAAAAAAAACCCTGAATAACGTGGAAATGAGGAAATCACTAGGTCGGACCCAGAATATGACCAAAAAACCTGAAAAACGTGGAATATTAAAAATTCACACTGAAGGACTCGGAATATGGAAAGAAAACCTGAAAAATGCGGAAAATTAAAAGCTCACACTGAAGGACCCAGAATAGGTGAGAAAAACTGAAAAAAGTAGAAAATTAAAAATTCACACTGAAGGACCCCCGAATATGGCAAGAAAACCTGAAAAAGGTGGATAATGAGAAAATCACACTGTAGGACCCAGAATTACGAAAAAACTTGAAAAACGTGGAAAAAGAGAAAATCACACTGCAGGACCCAGAATATGCCAAGAAACCCTGAAAAAATGTGAAAATTAAAATTTCACACTGTAGGACCCAGATTATGTCAAGAAACCCTGAAAAAAGTGGAAAATTAAAAATTCACACTGTATTACCCAGAATATGGCAAGAAATACTGAAAAACGTGGAAAATTAAAAATTCACACTGAAGGACCTGGAATACGGCAAGAAAATCTGAAAAACGTGGAAATGACAAAATCACACTGTAGACCCAGAATATGACGAAAAAAACTGAAAAACGTAGAAAATTAAAAATTCACACTGAAGGACCCTGAATATGGCGAGAAATCCTGAAAAACGAGGAAAATTATAAACTCACACTGAAGGACCCAGAATTACGTAAAAACTTGAAAAACGTGGAAAATTAGAAAATCACACTGCAGGATCAAAAATAAAATCACACTGAAGGACCTAGAATATGGCGAGAAATCCAGAAAAACAAGTAAAATAAAAACGCACACTGAAGGACCCAGAATATGGCGAGAAACCCTGAAAAAAGTAGAAAATTAAAAATACAGGCTGTAGGACCCAGAATATGGCGAGAAACCCTAAAAAAGTAGAAAATAAAAAACTTACACTGAAGGACCCCAAATATATGGAGAAAACCTGAAAAAGGTGAAAAATGAGAAAATCATACTGTAGGACACAGTAATGGGAAAAAAATTGAAAAAAGTGGAAAATGAGAAAATCACACTGTAGGACCCAGAATATGCCGAGAAACCATGAAAAACGTAGAATATTAAAAATATACTCTGTAGGACCCAGAATATGGCAAGAAACACTGAAAAAAGTAGAAAATTAAAAACTCACACTGAAGGACCCCGAATATGGCGAGAAAACCTGAAAAAAGTAGAAAATTAAAAATACACACTGTAGGACTCAGAATATGGTGAGAAACCCTGAAAAAAGTAGAAAATTAAAAACTCACACTGAAGTACCCCAAATATGGTAAGAAAACCTGAAAAAGGTGGATAATGAGAAAATCACACTGTAGGACCCAGAATTACGAAAGAACTTGAAAAACTTGGAAAATGAGAAAATCACACTGCAGGACCCAGAATATGCAGAGAAACCCTGAAAAGGTGAAAATTAAAAATTCACACTGTCTGACTCAGATTATGGCGAGATACCATGAAAAAAGTGGAAAATTAAAAATTCACACTGTATTACCCAGAATATGGCGAGAAATACTGAAAAATGTGGAAAATTAAAAATTCACACTGAAGGACCTGGAAGAAGGCAAGAAAACCTGAAAAAGGTGGAAATGAGAAAATCACACTGTAAGACCCAGAATATGACAAAAAAAAAAAAAAAAACCCTGAAAAACGTGGAAAAATAACATTCACACTGAAAGACCCTGAATATGGCGAGAAAACTTGAAAAACGAGGGAAATTAAAAGCTCATATTGAAGGACCCAGAATAGGTGAGAAAAACTGAAAAAAGTAGAAAATTAAAAATTCACACTGAAGGACCCCCAAATATGGAGAGAAACCTTAAAAAAGTAGAAAATTAAATATTCACACTGAAGGACCCTGAATATGGCGATTAAACCTGAAAAAAATAGAAAATTAAAAACTCACACAGATGGACCCCAAATATGGCGAGAAAACCTGAAAAAGTGGAAAATGAGAAAATCACACTGTATGACCCAGAATTACATAAAAACTTGAAAAACGTGGAAAACGAGAAAATCACACTGCAGAACCCAGAATATGCCCATAAACCCTGAAAAACGTGAAAATTAAAAAGTCACACTGTCAAACACAGAATATGGCGAGAAACCATGAATAAAGTGTAAAATTAAAAATTCACACTGTATTACCCAGAATATGGCGAGAAAACCTGAAAAAGGTGGATAATGAGAAAATCACACTGTAGGACCCAGAATTACGAAAGAACTTGAAAAACTTGGAAAATGAGAAAATCACACTGCAGGACCCAGATTATGCAGAGAAACCCTGAAAAGGTGAAAATTAACAATTCACACTGTCTGACCCAGATTATGGCGAGATACCATGAAAAAAGTGGAAAATTAAAAATTCACACTGTATTACCCAAAATATGGCGAGAAATACTGAAAAATGTGGAAAATTAAAAATTCACACTGAAGGACCTGGAAAAAGGCAAGAAAACCTGAAAAAGGTGGAAATGAGAAAATCACACTGTAAGACCCAGAATATGACAAAAAAAACCACTGAAAAACGTGGAAAAATAACATTCACACTGAAAGACCCTGAATATGGCGAGAAAACTTGAAAAACGAGGGAAATTAAAAACTCATATTGAAGGACCCAGAATAGGTGAGAAAAACTGAAAAAAGTAGAAAATTAAAAATTCACACTGAAGGACCCCCAAATATGGAGAGAAACCTTAAAAAAGTAGAAAATTAAATATTCACACTGAAGGACCCCGAATATGGCGATTAAACCTGAAAAAAATAGAAAATTAAAAACTCACACAGATGGACCCCAAATATGGCGAGAAAACCTGAAAAAGTGGAAAATGAGAAAATCACACTGTATGACCCAGAATTACATAAAAACTTGAAAAACGTGGAAAACGAGAAAATCACACTGCAGAACCCAGAATATGCCCATAAACCCTGAAAAACGTGAAAATTAAAAAGTCACACTGTCAAACACAGAATATGGCGAGAAACCATGAATAAAGTGTAAAATTAAAAATTCACACTGTATGACCCAGAATATGGCCAGAAAACCTGAAAAAGGTGGATAATGAGAAAATCACACTGTAGGACCCAGAATTACGAAAGAACTTGAAAAACTTGGAAAATGAGAAAATCACACTGCAGGACCCAGAATATGCAGAGAAACCCTGAAAAGGTGAAAATTAAAAATTCACACAGTCTGACCCAGATTATGGCGAGATACCATGAAAAAAGTGGAAAATTAAAAATTCACACTGTATTACCCAAAATATGGTGAGAAATACTGAAAAATGTGGAAAATTAAAAATTCACACTGAAGGACCTGGAAAAAGGCAAGAAAACCTGAAAAAGGTGGAAATGAGAAAATCACACTGTAAGACCCAGAATATGACAAAAAAAAAACCCTGAAAAACGTGGAAAAATAACATTCACACTGAAAGACCCTGAATATGGCGAGAAAACTTGAAAAACGAGGGAAATTAAAAACTCATATTGAAGGACCCAGAATAGGTGAGAAAAACTGAAAAAAGTAGAAAATTAAAAATTCACACTGAAGGACCCCCAAATATGGAGAGAAACCTTAAAAAAGTAGAAAATTAAATATTCACACTGAAGGACCCTGAATATGGCGATTAAACCTGAAAAAAATAGAAAATTAAAAACTCACACAGATGGACCCCAAATATGGCGAGAAAACCTGAAAAAGTGGAAAATGAGAAAATCACACTGTATGACCCAGAATTACATAAAAACTTGAAAAACGTGGAAAACGAGAAAATCACACTGCAGAACCCAGAATATGCCCATAAACCCTGAAAAACGTGAAAATTAAAAAGTCACACTGTCAAACACAGAATATGGCGAGAAACCATGAATAAAGTGTAAAATTAAAAATTCACACTGTATGACCCAGAATATGGCCAGAAAACCTGAAAAAGGTGGATAATGAGAAAATCACACTGTAGGACCCAGAATTACGAAAGAACTTGAAAAACTTGGAAAATGAGAAAATCACACTGCAGGACCCAGATTATGCAGAGAAACCCTGAAAAGGTGAAAATTAACAATTCACACTGTCTGACCCAGATTATGGCGAGATACCATGAAAAAAGTGGAAAATTAAAAATTCACACTGTATTACCCAAAATATGGCGAGAAATACTGAAAAATGTGGAAAATTAAAAATTCACACTGAAGGACCTGGAAAAAGGCAAGAAAACCTGAAAAAGGTGGAAATGAGAAAATCACACTGTAAGACCCAGAATATGACAAAAAAAACCACTGAAAAACGTGGAAAAATAACATTCACACTGAAAGACCCTGAATATGGCGAGAAAACTTGAAAAACGATGGAAATTAAAAACTCATATTGAAGGACCCAGAATAGGTGAGAAAAACTGAAAAAAGTAGAAAATTAAAAATTCACACTGAAGGACCCCCAAATATGGAGAGAAACCTTAAAAAAGTAGAAAATTAAATATTCACACTGAAGGACCCCGAATATGGCGATTAAACCTGAAAAAAATAGAAAATTAAAAACTCACACAGATGGACCCCAAATATGGCGAGAAAACCTGAAAAAGTGGAAAATGAGAAAATCACACTGTATGACCCAGAATTACATAAAAACTTGAAAAACGTGGAAAACGAGAAAATCACACTGCAGAACCCAGAATATGCCCATAAACCCTGAAAAACGTGAAAATTAAAAAGTCACACTGTCAAACACAGAATATGGCGAGAAACCATGAATAAAGTGTAAAATTAAAAATTCACACTGTATGACCCAGAATATGGCCAGAAAACCTGAAAAAGGTGGATAATGAGAAAATCACACTGTAGGACCCAGAATTACGAAAGAACTTGAAAAACTTTGAAAATGAGAAAATCACACTGCAGGACCCAGAATATGCAGAGAAACCCTGAAAAGGTGAAAATTAAAAATTCACACAGTCTGACCCAGATTATGGCGAGATACCATGAAAAAAGTGGAAAATTAAAAATTCACACTGTATTACCCAAAATATGGTGAGAAATACTGAAAAATGTGGAAAATTAAAAATTCACACTGAAGGACCTGGAAAAAGGCAAGAAAACCTGAAAAAGGTGGAAATGAGAAAATCACACTGTAAGACCCAGAATATGACAAAAAAAAAACCCTGAAAAACGTGGAAAAATAACATTCACACTGAAAGACCCTGAATATGGCGAGAAAACTTGAAAAACGAGGGAAATTAAAAACTCATATTGAAGGACCCAGAATAGGTGAGAAAAACTGAAAAAAGTAGAAAATTAAAAATTCACACTGAAGGACCCCCAAATATGGAGAGAAACCTTAAAAAAGTAGAAAATTAAATATTCACACTGAAGGACCCTGAATATGGCGATTAAACCTGAAAAAAATAGAAAATTAAAAACTCACACAGATGGACCCCAAATATGGCGAGAAAACCTGAAAAAGTGGAAAATGAGAAAATCACACTGTATGACCCAGAATTACATAAAAACTTGAAAAACGTGGAAAACGAGAAAATCACACTGCAGAACCCAGAATATGCCCATAAACCCTGAAAAACGTGAAAATTAAAAAGTCACACTGTCAAACACAGAATATGGCGAGAAACAATGAATAAAGTGTAAAATTAAAAATTCACACTGTATTACCCAGAATATGGCGAGAAAACCTGAAAAAGGTGGATAATGAGAAAATCACACTGTAGGACCCAGAATTACGAAAGAACTTGAAAAACTTGGAAAATGAGAAAATCACACTGCAGGACCCAGATTATGCAGAGAAACCCTGAAAAGGTGAAAATTAACAATTCACACTGTCTGACCCAGATTATGGCGAGATACCATGAAAAAAGTGGAAAATTAAAAATTCACACTGTATTACCCAAAATATGGCGAGAAATACTGAAAAATGTGGAAAATTAAAAATTCACACTGAAGGACCTGGAAAAAGGCAAGAAAACCTGAAAAAGGTGGAAATGAGAAAATCACACTGTAAGACCCAGAATATGACAAAAAAAACCACTGAAAAACGTGGAAAAATAACATTCACACTGAAAGACCCTGAATATGGCGAGAAAACTTGAAAAACGAGGGAAATTAAAAACTCATATTGAAGGACCCAGAATAGGTGAGAAAAACTGAAAAAAGTAGAAAATTAAAAATTCACACTGAAGGACCCCCAAATATGGAGAGAAACCTTAAAAAAGTAGAAAATTAAATATTCACACTGAAGGACCCCGAATATGGCGATTAAACCTGAAAAAAATAGAAAATTAAAAACTCACACAGATGGACCCCAAATATGGCGAGAAAACCTGAAAAAGTGGAAAATGAGAAAATCACACTGTATGACCCAGAATTACATAAAAACTTGAAAAACGTGGAAAACGAGAAAATCACACTGCAGGACCCAGAATATGCCCATAAACCCTGAAAAACGTGAAAATTAAAAATTCACACTGTCAAACACAGAATATGGCGAGAAACCATGAATAAAGTGGAAAATTAAAAATTCACACTGTATTACCCAGAATATGGCGAGAAATATTGAAAAACGGGGAAAATTTAAAATTCACACTGAAGGACCTGGAATACAGCAAGAAAACCTGAAAAACGTAGAAATGAGAAAATCACACTGTAGGACCCAGAATATGACGAAAAAACCTGAAAATGGTGGAATATTAAAAATTCACACTGAATGACCCGGAAAAAGTGAGAAAACCTGAAAAAAGTAGAAAATTAAAAATTTACACTGAAGGACCCCGAATATGGCGATTAAACCTGAAAAAAATAGAAAATTAAAAACTCACACTGAAGGACCCCAAATATGGCAAGAAAACCTGAAAAAGTGGAAAATGAGAAAATCATACTGTAGGACCCAGAATTACATAAAAACTTGAAAAACGAGGAAAATGAGAAAATCACACTGCAGGACCCAGAATATGCAGAGAAACCCTGAAAAGGTGAAAATTAAAAATTCACACTGTATTACCCAAAATATGGCAAGAAATACTGAAAAACGTGGAAAATTAAAAATTCACACTGAAGGACCTGGAATACAGCAAGAAAACCTGAAAAACGTGGAAATGAGAAAATCACACTGTAAGACCCAGAATATGACGAAAAAACCTGAAAAACGTGGAAAATAAAAATTTCACACTGAAACACCCCGAATATGGCGAGAAAACTTGAAAAACGAGGGAAATTAAGAAGGACCCAGAATAGGTGAGAAAAACTGAAAAAAGTAGAAAATTAAAAATTCACACTGAAGGACCCCCGAATATGGCGAGAAAACTTGAAAAAATAGAAAATTAAAGACTCACACTGAAGGACCCCAAATATGGTGAGAAAACCTGAAAATGGTGGAAAATGAGAAAATCACACTGTAGGACCCAGAATTACGAAAAAACTTGAAAAACCTGGAAAATGAGAAAATCACATTGCAGGACCCAGAATATGCAAGAAACCCTGAAAAGGTGAAAATTAAAAATTCACACTTTCGGACCCAGATTATGGAGAGAAACCATGAATAAAGTGGAAAATTAAAAATTCACACTGTATTACCCAGAATATGGCGAGAAATACTGAAAAACGTGGAAAATTAAAAATTCACACTGAAGGACCTGGAATACAGCAAGAAAACCTGAAAAAGGTGGAAATGAGAAAATCACACTGTAAGACCCAGAATATGACGAAAAAACCTGAAAAACGTGGAAAATTAAAAATTCACACTGAAAGACCCTGAATATGGGGAGAAAACCTGAAAAACCAGGAAAATTAAAAACTCACACTGAAGGACCCAGAATAGGTGAGAAAACCTGAAAAAAGTAAAAAAGGAGGTGATGATTGGTTCCTTCCTATGCTGGTTCTTTTGTGCCTCTTCCTTCCACTATTAGGAAGGTTTGCAATTACATAATGAGTCAGCTCAGCCAAGCACTTAATTTGAGAATAGGACTAGAGAATAGGATACACCTGAAGACTGACAGCCATTTCTTTGTGTTCTTGATGCTTCAATGGAAGCATCTGGTATTCTGTGTGCAGTGTGATAGGTCCCATTCCAGAGGCATAGGTAAGAACCAGATTCCTGGCACTCAGACAGAAAAGGACCTAGGAGAATCCCCGAGGGTGGGTGTGGATAGGACATTGCCTGAGCCTCCTTTGGCTCAGATCCGTACCCCTGGATTGGTTGGACCCTCACTAGTATCCCCAACTTAACCCTACTGACATCTAGGTTAGTCATTTGAGCTCTAGTTGGATTCCCTTGACTGACCTGTTGGCCCCTATGGCCACCCTAAGTCAGCTCCCAGATCCTGTGCCACCTAGGCTCAGACTTGACACGCTATGTCTGTTAACAACAAAATCAGGGTGCCAGACTCACAGGAGACATTTCTTACATTTAGATTACGTTCAGTTTGGGGGAAACAGAGGACAACACAGACGTCGGTTGAGGCAAATATACAGTTTAGTAAGTCAATACTGATCAGATGCGCAAAGACCTGCTACAGCGATGGAAACAGGTTTAACCATGCTCCTCCAGTGCCAGCCATGGCTTTGCCTGTCTGCATTGTATTTCTATGATATGCCAACGGAGCAGGTGCTCACCAAGGATTTGCTCTGGGGATGCTTACCCAGTGGTGGTCACAATTATAAACTTCTAAGCTAAAAAACAGTTCCCCATCTAGCACAGTCGTTAGAGCACGAGATTATTAATCTCAGGGTCGTTGGTTTGAGCCCAAAGTTGGACGAGATGTTATTTTAGTTGGTTCTCGACTGGAGAAAATGCTGGCACTTCCCAGGAGTGCCCCATGGTTGGGGTTCTGCTTTCTGTATCTCTGACATTAGAACTGGAGGGAGGGAGCATTTGGTGGGTCTTTTGCTCTGCTTGAAGCAGCACTGGGTGTACTAAATTGCAGTGGGTGCAAGTGTTACAGACTCTACACTAGTTTTGACATGCTCAAGCAATTGGGGCACTGGGTAGTCTTGGATTACCCTTTTCAGGTAGATTCGAAACTCAGTTCTTTTGGTGTTTACTGAATTCAACCAGAGGATTCCAAGATATCCCTCTTAGAAAGACTAGCTGGAGCTTCTCTTTAAGGCTTGTTGGTCCTACCCCTAGAGGATTCTCGCTTAGGGTCTGAGAGGATCTTCCTAGGTTCAAATCTTGGACCAGTCCTCTTCTTTTGCCAATCAAACCCTGAGGATTAAAAGTCAACCTTGGCTTCTTAGAAGGTATGACTAAACAAATGAAAATGGAAATTCATAAGTACCCAAAGTGGTATTTTTGGTTGGTTTCTTTGGACCTTGTTTTCTGTTTTAGGCAGAGTCTTGTTCCTTTACCTTAGGCTGCTCCTGACAAAGTCAAGGATAGCTGCATTTCTAATCTTCATGCCTTCACTTCTTGTGTGCTGGAAAGATAGGCATGTGTATTAATCTGGTGTTCAGGTTGGAACCCAGGCTTAGGCAAGCAATTAGATGAGCTACAGCATCAGCTCATAACTCAAAATGTCCACCAAGTATTGCTGGCATTATTCAAATTAGCCTGAAGGATACAAATATTGGAAAATGTTGGAATTAAAAAAAATCAATCCAGCAGCTCTGGCAAATCAGGGAGAACTGGAGCAGGCCTCTAGATGCACCAGCTTCTAGTCAGGTCTTTAGTGTATTTGACATACCCTGAGCTACATGAGAAGAAACACAAATAGCTAAAACAGGATTGTGAGAATAGCTACAAGACATGTGGCTGGCAAATAAAAACCACTTTGAAATTTGCCAGTAGCCCTTAAGTGCAAATCTGGTTCCAGATCACTAGCCTTTAATCATCACTAGTTTGCTTGGGTCCAACCCACAGGACCCAAAAAGTAGTCAAGAGCCTGTGACCTCTTCAGATTTGCTGGACTAGCATGTTCAGGTCCCCTGGTGTGCAGATCTAAGAAAGGAGAGGTGCTGCCAAACCTGGCTAGCTTTGCGAATCTGCCTTGGAACTTCCCTTTTTTCCATAATCTCCATAAAAAGGTAAAGGATTTTTACATTTATGAAGTCCTTGCACTTCGGATAGAAAACATACTCCAGCAGTCGGAGGACAGAGACCTGCCCTGCAGGGAACGCCATCTTGGCTCCGGGACTCCGCCGAGCTTAGTCTCTACAGGTCAGAGTGGGGACCACGGGGGCAGACGGCTTCTGGGACAGGCGGGAGCCACAGAGCTGCTGAGGCAGCACCCTTTAGGGGCCGCAGACATCCGGCACCCTCCTAGTCGGAGGACAGTGACCTGCCCTGCAGGGAGCGCCATCTTGGCTCCGGGACTCCGCCGAACTTAGTCTACAGGTTAGAGTGAGGACCACAGAGGCAGACAGCTTCTGGGACAGGCAGGAGCCACAGAGCCGCTGAGGCAGCACCCTTTTGGGGCCGAAGACATCCGGCACCCTCCCAGTCGGAGGACAGTGACCTGCCCTGCAGGTCGCGCCATCTTGGCTCCGGGACTCCGCCGAGCTTAGTCTCTACAGGTCAGAGTGGGGACCACGGGGGCAGACGGCTTCTGGGACAGGCAGGAGCCACAGAGCCGCTGAGGCAGCACCCTTTTGGGGCCGCAGACTTCCTGCACCCTCCCAGCCGGAGGACAGAGACCTGCCCTGCAGAGAGTGCCATCTTGGCTCCGGGACTCCGCCGAACTTAGTCTACAGGTTAGAGTGAGGACCACAGAGGCAGACAGCTTCTGGGACAGGCGGGAGCCACAGAGCCACTGAGGCAGCACCCTTTTGGGGCCGCAGACATCCGGCACCCTCCCAGTCGGAGGACAGTGACCTGCCCTGCAGGGAGCGCCATCTTGGCTCCGGGACTCCGCCGAACTTAGTCTACAGGTTAGAGTGAGGACCACAGAGGCAGACAGCTTCTGGGACAGGCGGGAGCCACAGAGCCGCTGAGGCAGCACCCTTTTGGGGCCGAAGACATCCGGCACCCTCCCAGTCGGAGGACAGAGACCTGCCCTGCAGGGAACGCCATCTTGGCTCCGGGACTCCGCCGAGCTTAGTCTCTACAGGTCAGAGTGGGGACCACGGGGGCAGACGGCTTCTGGGACAGGCGGGAGCCACAGAGCTGCTGAGGCAGCACCCTTTAGGGGCCGCAGACATCCGGCACCCTCCCAGTCGGAGGACAGTGACCTGCCCTGCAGGGAGCGCCATCTTGGCTCCGGGACTCCGCCGAACTTAGTCTACAGGTTAGAGTGAGGACCACAGAGGCAGACAGCTTCTGGGACAGGCGGGAGACACAGAGCCGCTGAGGCAGCACCCTTTTGGGGCCGAAGACATCCGGCACCCTCCCAGTCGGAGGACAGTGACCTGCCCTGCAGGTCGCGCCATCTTGGCTCCGGGACTCCGCCGAGCTTAGTCTCTACAGGTCAGAGTGGGGACCACGGGGGCAGACGGCTTCTGGGACAGGCAGGAACCACAGAGCCGCTGAGGCAGCACCCTTTTGGGGCCACAGACTTCCGGCACCCTCCCAGCTGGAGGACAGAGACCTGCCCTGCAGAGAGCGCCATCTTGGCTCCGGGACTCCGCCGAACTTAGTCTGTACAGGTCTGCTGACAGAGGATACTCAGAATCCCCAGAAGAACAACCTCTGAACAGAGACAACTATAACAACTCCAGAGATTACCAGATGGCGAGAGGTAAAGGTAAGAATCTTACTAACAGAAACCAAGACCACTCACCATCATCAGGACCCAGCACTCCCACTTTGCCCAGTCCAGGGCACCCCAACACACCTGAAAAACTAGACCTGGATTTAAAAGCATATCTCATGATGATGGTAGAGGACATCAAGAAGGACTTTAAAGAACTACAGGAGAACATGGCTAAAGAGTTACAAGTCCTTAAAGAAAAACAGGAAAACACAACCAAACTGGTAGAAGTCCTTAAAGAGAAACAGGAAAACACATCCAATCAGATGATGGAAATGAACAAAACCATACTAGACCTAAAAAGGGAAGTAGACACAATAAAGAAAACCCAAAATGAGGCAACACTGGAGATAGAAACCCTAGGAAAGAAATCCGGAACCATAGATGCAAGCATCAGCAACAGAATACAAGAGATGGAAGAGAGAATCTCAGGTGCAGAAGATTCCATAGAGAACATGGGCACAACAATCAAGGAAAATGGAAAATGCAAAAAGATCCTAACTCAAAACATCCAGGAAATACAGGACACAATGAGAAGACCAAACCTACGGATAATAGGAGTGGATGAGAATGAAGATTTTCAACTCAAAGGACCAGCAAACATCTTCAAAAAAATTATAGAAGAAAACTTCCCAAATCTAAAGAAAGAGATGCCCATGAACATACAAGAAGCCTACAGAACTCCAAATAGGCTGGACCAGAAAAGAAATACCTCCCGACACATAATAATCAGAACAACAAATGCACTAAATAAAGATAGAATACTAAAAGCAGTAAGAGAAAAAGGCCAAGTAACATATAAAGGCAAGCCTATCAGAATTACACCAGATTTTTCACCAGAGACTATGAAAGCTAGAAGATCCTGGACAGATGTTATACAGACACTAAAAGAACACAAATTCCAGCCCAAGCTACTATACCCAGCCAAACTCTCAATTAACATAGATGGAGAAACCAAAGTATTCCACGACAAAGCCAAATTCACACATTATCTCTCCACAAATCCAGCCCTTCAAAGGATAATAACAGAAAAAAACCAATACAAGGACAGGAACCACGCCCTAGAAACAACAAGAAGGTAATCCCTCAACAAACCTAAAAGAAGACAGCCACAAGAACAGAATGCCAACTTTAACAACAAAAATAACAGGAAACAACAATTACTTTTCCGTAATATCTCTTAATATCAATGGACTCAACTCCCCGATAAAAAGACATAGACTAACAAACTGGCTACACAAACAAGACCCAACATTTTGCTGCTTACAAGAAACTCATCTCAGAGAAAAAGATAGACACTACCTCAGAATGAAAGGCTGGAAAACAATTTTCCAAGCAAATGGTCTGAAGAAACAAGCTGGAGTAGCCATTCTAATATCAGATAAGATTGACTTCCAACCCAAAGTCATCAAAAAAGACAGGGAGGGGCACTTCATACTCATCAAAGGTAAAATCCTCCAAGAGGAACTATCAATCCTGAATATCTATGCTCCAAATACAAAGGCAGCCTCATTCATTAAAGAAACTTTAGTAAATCTCAAAGCACACATTGCACCTCATACAATAATAGTGGGAGACTTCAACACACCACTTTCACCAATGGACAGATCATGGAAACAGAAACTAAACAGGGACACAGTGAAACTAACAGAAGTTATGGATCAAATGGATCTGGCAGATATCTACAGAACATTTTACCCTAAAACAAAAGGATACACATTCTTCTCAGCACCTCATGGTACCTTCTCCAAAATTGACCACGTAATTGGGCACAAAACAGGACTCAACAGATACAAAAACATTGAAATTGTCCCAGGCATCCTATCAGATCACCATGGACTAAGGCTGATCTTCAATAACAAAATAAATAATAGAAAGCCAACCTTCACGTGGAAACTGAACAACACTCTTCTCAATGATACCTTGGTCAAGGAAGGAATAAAGAAAGAAATTAAGGACTTTTTAGAGTTCAATGAAAATGAAGCCACAACATACCCAAACTTATGGGACGCAATGAAAGCATTTCTAAGAGGAAAACTCATAGCTCTGAGTGCCTCCAAAAGGAAACTAGAAAGAGCACACATTAGCAGCTTGACAACACACCTAAAAGCACTAGAACAAAAGGAAGCAAATTCACCCAAGAGGAGTAGACGGCAGGAAATAATCAAACTCAGGGGTGAAATCAACCAAGTGGAAACAAGAAAAACTATTCAAAGAATCAACCAATCAAGGAGCTGGTTCTTTGAGAAAATCAACAAGATAGATAGACCCTTAGCCAGACTCACTAGAGGGCACAGGGAAAGCATCCTAATTAACAAAATCAGAAATGAAAAAGGAGACATAACAACAGATCCTGAAGACATCCAAAACACCATCAGATCCTTCTACCAAAGGCTATACTCAACAAAACTGGAGAACCTGGATGAAATGGAGAAGTTCCTAGACAGATACCAGGTACCAAAGTTGAATCAAGATCAGGTTAATGATCTAAACAGCCCTATATCCCCCAAAGAAATAGAAGCAGTCATTAATAGTCTCCCAACCAAAAAAAGCCCAGGACCAGATGGGTTTAGTGCAGAGTTCTATCAGACCTTCAAAGAAGATCTAATCCCAGTTCTTCACAAACTATTCCACAAAATAGAAACAGAAGGTACTCTACCCAACTCATTCTATGAAGCCACAATTACTCTGATACCTAAACCACAAAAAGACCCAACAAAGATAGAAAACTTCAGACCAATATCCCTTATGAATATTGATGCAAAAATCCTCAATAAAATTCTTGCTAACCGAATCCAAGAACACATCAAAACAATCATCCATCCTGACCAAGTAGGTTTCATCCCAGGGATGCAGGGATGGTTCAATATACGGAAATCCATCAACGTAATCCAGTATATAAACAAACTCAAAGACAAAAACCACATGGTCATCTCGTTAGATGCGGAAAAAGCATTTGACAAGATCCAACACCCATTCATGATAAAAGTCTTGGAAAGATCAGGAATTCAAGGCCCATACCTAAACATGATAAAAGCAATCTACAGCAAACCAGTAGCCAACATCAAAGTAAATGGTGAGAAGCTTGAAGCAATCCCTCTAAAATCAGGGACTAGACAAGGCTGTCCACTTTCTCCATACCTATTCAACATTGTACTTGAAGTCCTAGCCAGAGCAATTCGACAACAAAAGGAGATCAAAGGGATACAAATTGGAAAAGATGAAGTCAAAATATCACTTTTTGCAGATGATATGATAGTATATATAAGTGACCCTAAAAATTCCACCAGAGAACTCCTAAGCCTGATAAACAGCTTCGGTGAAGTAGCTGGATATAAAATTAACTCAAACAAATCAATGGCCTTTCTCTACACAAAGAATAAACAGGCTGAGAAAGAAATTAGGGAAACAACACCCTTCTCAATAGTCACAAATAATATAAAATATCTTGGCGTGACTCTAACTAAGGAAGTGAAAGATCTGTATAATAAAAACTTCAAGTCTCTGAAGAAAGAAATTATAGAAGATCTCAGAAGATGGAAAGATCTCCCATGCTCATGGATTGGCAGGATCAACATTGTAAAAATGGCTATCTTGCCAAAAGCAATCTACAGATTCAATGCAATCCCCATCAAAATTCCAACTCAATTCTTCAACGAATTAGAAAGTGCAATCTGAAAATTCATCTGGAATAACAAAAAACCTAGGATAGCAAAAACTCTTCTCAAGGATAAAAGAACCTCTGGTGGAATCACCATGCCGGACCTAAAGCTCTACTACAGAGCAATTGTGATAAAAACTGCATGGTACTGGTATAGTGACAGACAAATAGACCAATGGAATAGAATTGAAGACCCAGAAATGAACCCACACACCTACGGTCACTTGATCTTCGACAAGGGAGCTAAAAACATCCAGTGGAAGAAAGACAGCATTTTCAGCAAATGGTGCTGGCACAACTGGTTGTTAACATGTAGAAGAATGCGAATCGATCCATTCCTATCTCCTTGTACTAAGGTCAAGTCTAAGTGGATCAAGGAACTTCACATAAAACCAGAGACACTGAAACTTATAGAGGAGAAAGTGGGGAAAAGCCTTGAAGATATGGGCACAGGGGAAAAATTCCTGAATAGAACAGTAATGGCTTGTGCTGTAAGATCGAGAATAGACAAGTGGGACCTCATGAAACTACAAAGCTTCTGCAAGGCTAAAGACACCATCAATAAGACAAAAAAACCACCAACAGATTGGGAAAGGATCTTCACCTATCCTAAATCAGATAAGGGACTAATATCCAATATATATAAAGAACTCAAGAAGGTGGACTCCAGAAAGTCAAATAACCCCATTAAAAAATGGGGCTCAGAACTGAACAAAGAATTCTCGCCTGAGGAATACCGAATGGCAGAGAAACACCTGAAAAAAATGTTCAACATCCTTAATCATCAGGGAAATGCAAATCAAAACAACCCTGAGATTCCACCTCACACCAGTCAGAATGGCTAAGTTCAAAAATTCAGGTTACAGCAGTTGCTGGCGAGGATGTGGAGAAAGAGGAACACTCCTCCATTGTTGGTGGGATTGCAAGCTTGTACAACCACTCTGGAAATCAGTCTGGAGGTTCCTCAGAAAATTGGACATAGTACTACCGGAGGATCCAGCAATACCTCTCCTGGGCATATATCCAGAAGATGTCCCAACCGGTAAAAAGGACACATGTTCCACTATGTTCATAGCAGCCCTATTTATAATAGCCAGAAGCTGGAAAGAACCCAGATGTCCCTCAACAGAGGAATGGATACAGAAATTATGGTACATTTACACAATGGAGTACTACTCAGCTATTAAAAAGAATGAATTTATGAAATTCCTAGCCAAATGGATGGACCTGGAGGGCATCATCTTGAGTGAAGTAACACAATCACAAAAGAACTCACACAATATGTATTCACTGATAAGTGGATATTAGCCCAAAACTTAGGATACCCAAGATTTAAGATACAATTTGCTAAACGCATGAAACTCAAGAAGAATGAAGACCAAAGTGTGGACACTGTGTACCTTCTCAGAATTGGGAACAAAACACCCAGGGAAGGAGTTACAGAGACAAAGTTCGTAGCGGTGATGAAAGGATGGACCATTTAGAGACGGCCGTACCCAGGGATCCATCCCATAATCAACTTCTAAACGCTGACACCATTGCATACACTAGCAAGATTTTGCTGAAAGTACCCAAATATAGCTGTCTCTTGTGAGACGATGCTGGGGCCTAGCAAACACAGGAGTGGATGTTCACAGTCAGCTATTGGATGTATCACAGGGCTCCCAATGGAGAAGCTAGAGTAAGTACCCAAGGAGCTAAAGGGATCTGCAACCCTATTGTTGGAACAACATGATGTACTAACTAGAACCCCGGAGCTCTTGTCTCTAGCTGCATATGTATCGAAAGATGGCCTAGTCAGCCATCAATGGAAAGAGAGGCCCATTGGACTTGCAAACTTTATATGCCCCAATATAGGGGAATGCCAGGGCCAAAAGAATGGGAATGGGTGGATAGGGAAGTGGGGGGGCGCTATGGGGGACTTTTGGGATAGCATTGGAAACGTAATTGAGGAAAATATGTAATAAAAATATTAAAAAAAAAAAGAACCAGGGGAATGCCAGGACCAAGAAGTGGGAGTGGGTGGGTAGGGGAGTGGGAGGGGGGTCTGGGGGACTTTGGGGATAGCATTTGAAATGTAAATGAAGAAAATACCTAATAAAAAAAAATGTAAGGTATTGCAGATTTTGAAGGGGGGCTTTCCAGGAGGAGTGGGGTTTAAAAGGCAAAGAAGAATGTGATATAAGTCTACTTACTCAAAATATGTTATTAAATGTTAACAAAATTCAGATAAAAATAAAATAAAATATAAGATAAAAAAAAAAAAAAAAAAAAAGAAAACATACTCCAAGAACCACAGTCAGCCCTCTGGCCTCTGTAGAGTCCTGACTGAGCCTGGGTCTCCCAGCTCTGTGTTTTGAAATCACAAGGTGGATTCCTGTGCAGAGAATGAATAGATGTGAGTAGGAGGAATGAGTCCTTCTAGGGTTCTGTGAGCTGGAAGAGGCAGTGTGGACTTAACCGAACAAGCCTCAGAGTCTGCCGAATTTTCACCACTGGGTAAACTGCCAGATACCATGAAAGAAGAGAGGGACTCCTCTAAGGAGTCGCTTCCGGCATCTCTCCGGGGTGGGAGGCTTGATTCTAACCCTGATACCTCTGGTGCTCTGGTGTCTACACTTCGAGGCTCCTGGCGAAATCTTCAAGGTCCTGAACAGTGGCCAGCCTTCCAAGGTGGCATTCAGTCCTGGAACTGTACGTGTGGGATGCAGAGAAGGCCCTGATTTCTTCTATCCAGCCTTACAGAATAAGCTGAGCTCTTTCCTTTTTCAGTAGGGGGCTGCCCCAACTTCTCTCTCAGCATCACTTTCATGCGCTTAGCTAATAGGCAAAAGTAACTGTTAGCTACTTTTAGAAGAGGCAAAAGTAGGTGTTATCTGAAAGAAGAGGTCATTAATAAGGGAATAACTAAATACATTTAGCTCTTTTGTCCACTGCCCCCACAACCCCGGCCCCCTGGCTGTTTCCCAGGCTGACTTTGAAATCTCCTTAACCTAGCCTCCGAAGTACTGCCCATAGAGGAGTGAGTGATATCCATGTCACTTCATGTTTTTAGTAACAACCTCACAAAGGCAAATTTAGTCTATTCGGGTCTACATGGCTGATAAATCCCGGGAGAGGGTTTATTTTTGTTTTTTAAATAAAACAAGCTGTGATGGATCAGCTCCTATCAGTGCGAAAGTCTTTTACTTCCCTGGACTAGAGAGGGAGGCAGAAAACAGACTAGAAGATGGATGAGCAGGAAGGCCAAAAGAAGAGAGGTTGCTTGTCTGACATTGACTGTGGACTGAATTAATGATTGGGGACCTGGGAGGGTCCAGGGAGAATAATAATTTTAGTGAATTAACCCGGTTAATTAATGGGTGATCTTCGGTTTGAATTTCTATTTAAGAATAAGAGCCAATTCTGTGACTTCTAACATTCTTTCAAGGTGGGAAAAAGACTGCTGTTGGACTATGATTTGGGCTCCAGCAAATTGGTCTGTGATTTTTGGAGCGCTCTGAAAGAAAGAAAAAAAAAAAAAAACCAGATACTTTGAGTCCAAGAACAGCGATTGTTGGGAGAACCTTCCTGGAATAAGCACATGGAAACAACTGAGAGTGGAAGAGAGATGTCAAAGGTGGACCGAAGCCAAGACAGCTCCTGCAAGTCTTTGTAATTTCATTTTATACTTTAAAACTCTAAGGTAGGGTGGACAAGCTAGTGTTTAAGTGCTGGCATCAGTCAGCAGGCTGGGAAGGGCAATGGGCCACTGCCTCACCTGGCTCTTTAGGCCTCTCTGGTTCAGGTAGCAAGTGAAGCTGGGCTCTGCAAACAGAGTGCAAGCAACACTTTAGTAAACAACTAAGGAAATCAATAAATTGACAACAAATAATTGTTTTGGTAAAGCTAGTTTTACTTCACTATATTCTGGGAAATGGACTGGTCACTCACTGTGTCTTTTATAACGTATGTCTTGTTATTGACTCTCCTTTCTTTCCTTTGTCCTTCCATCTTTTTCTATTTCCTTCCACCGTCTCCTCCTTACTCCCCATCCTCCTTCCTTGTGTTGCACTGAAGAGTGCAGAGTGGCTATTGGCATGGTTTGTGAAGAATTACCCCTAAGAGTACTGCTCCAGGTGTTTGTGTTCTGGCTAGAGTATCAGCTGGCTTTAAACCACAGAGTCATCAACCTGGAGGAGGAAGGGAGAGGAGGTCAAAGGCAGCAATAGAGTCTAAGCTGGAGCCAACAGACTCTGTTCTATTTTCTTAATCGATTGTCTTCTAGAGAGCATCTTGGCACACAGCTCAAGATGGACTTGATTTCTCTGCCCCTTGCTCTTTCTTTCCCTCTCCACTTCTCCTCCCATTTTCCCAGGCAGGCTTCACATCCAATACACAACCAAGGATGATCTCAATCCCTCCACCCTTTAAAATGTATTAATCATTTCACTTGTTTATATTTCAAGTGTTATCCCCCTCCTGCTCTCCCCTCCCTGAGGCCCAACTTTTCCCCCAACCCACCCAGCCACTCCCACCTAATCCCTCTAGTATCCCCCTTCTTTGGTGTATCAAGCCTCAACAGGACCAAGTGCCACCCCTCCCACTGACGCCAGACAAGGTAGTTCTCTGCTACATAAGTATTTTTAGTCATGAACCCGCTCATGTATACTCCTTTAGTTGAAACATAAAAAATAACACTGTAGGAACTGAAATATGGAAAGAAAAAGTGAAAATCATCAAATATGAGAAAATCACACTGTAGACCTTGAATATGGCGATAAACCCTGAAAAACGTCGAAAATAAAAAACTCACAATGTAGGACCTGGAATATTGTGAGAAACCCTGAAAAACAGTGGAAATTTAAAAACTTACACTCTACGACCAGGTATATGGCGACAAATACTGAAAATTGTGAAAAATGATAACTCAATGATAAACTCAAACGGTAGGAACAGAAATATGACGAGAAACCCTGAAAAACATGGAAATTTAAAATCAAACACTGTAGGACCTGGAATATGGCAAGAAACACTGAAAAAAACGTTGAAAATGAGAAACTCACGCTGTAGGAACTGGAATATGGGAAGAAACCCGGAAAAAGGTGGAAAATGAGACAACCACACTGTAGGACCTGGAATGTGTCTAGAAACCCAGAAAGAGGGGAAAAATGAGAAAATCATAATGCAGTACCTGGAATATCGCAAGAAACCCTGAAAAACGTGAAAAATTAAAAACTTACCCTGTAGGACCTGGAATATGGCAAGAAAACGGAAATTCATTGAAATTGAGAAAATCACACTGTAGGACCTGGAATATGGAGAGAAACCTTGAAAAACGTAGAAATTAAAAACTCACACTGTAGGACCTGGAATATGGCGAGAAAACCTGAAGAACGTGGAAAATAAAAATATAACAGTGTAGGACCCGGGACATGGCAAGAAAATATGGTGGTTGACAACCATCCGTAATGAGATCTGGCTCCCCCTTCTGGAGTGTCTGAGGACAGCTACAGTGTACTTACATATAATAAATCAATAAATCTTAAAAAAAAAAAGAAAATGAGAAAATAACACTGCAGGACCTGGTATAAGGCTAGAAAAACTCACTCTGTAGGTCCTGGAATATGGCGACAAACTCTAAAAAACATGGGAAATGGAAATTAAAACTGTAGGAACTGGGATATGGTGAAAAACTCTGAAAAATGTGGAAAATTAAAAATTAAACCTGTAGGACATGGAATATGGCGAGAAAACCTGAAAAACGTGGAAAATCAGAAAATGACACTGTAGGACTTGGAATATAGTAAGAAAACCTTTAAAAAGTGGAAAATAAAAAAAAAAACTAACAGTGTAGGACCTAAAATATGACAAGAAAAATTCAAAATCCTGAAAAATGAGAAAATCAAACTGTAGGACGTGGAATATTGCAGGAAAACCTGAAAAAAATTGAAAATAAAAAACTCACACCCAATAACCTGCAAATTATGAAAAATGAAAAAATCACACTGTAGGACCTGGAATATGGAGAGAAACAATGAAAGACTTGGAAAAAGGAGAAACCCAAACTTTAGGATCTGGAATATACTGAGAAACTCTGAAAAACGTGGAAAATTAAAAACTCACACAGTTGGATCTGGAATATGTTGAGAAAACCTGAAAAAGGTGGAAAATGAGAAAATAACACTGCAGCACCTGGTATAAGGCTAGAAACACCGAAAAATGAGAAACTCAAACTATAGGAATTGGAATATGTCGAGAATCCTTGACAAACATGGGAAATTGAAAACTTATACTATAGGACTGGGAATATGGCAAGAAAACCTGAAAAATCACAGAAAATGAGAAAATCACACTGTAGAATCTGGAATATGGCAAGAAACCCTGAAACACGTGGAAAATTAAAAACTCACACTCTAGGACCTGGAATATGGTGAGAAGAACTGAAAAATGTGAAAAATGAGAAACTAAAACTATAAGAACTGGAATATGGAAAGAAAACCTTAAAATTGTGGAAAATGAGAGAATCACACTGTAGGGCCTGGAATATGGTGAGAAATCCTGAAAAACGTTGAAAATTAAAAACTCACACTCTAGGACCTGGAATATGGCAAGTTTCCCTATAAAACGTGGAAAAGGAGAAACTCACACTGGAGGACCTGGAATGTGGCAAGAAACCCTGAAAGAGGTGGAAAATGACAAAATCAAACTGCAGGACTTGGAATATGGCGAGAAACCCAGAAAGAGGTGGAAAATGAAAATAATCACACTGCAGGACTTAGAATATGGGAGAAAACCTGAAAAAATCGGAGAATTCAAAAACCTAAAAATAATGAAAAATGAGAAAATCACTGCAGTACCTAGAATATGGCAAGAACCCCTGAATAATATGAACAATAAGAAACTCAAATGGTAGGATATGGAATATGGCAAGAAACACAGAAAACCGTGGAAAATTAAAAACTCACACTGAAGGACCTGGGATATGGCGAGAAAACCTGAAAATCATGAAAAATGATAAAATCTCACTGTAGGACCTAGAATATGGCAAGAAACACTGGAAAATGTGGAAAATAAGAAATTCAAACTGCAGGACCTGGAATATGGCAAGAAACCCTGGAAAACGTGGAAAATTAAAAACTAACATTGTAGAAACAGGAATATGGATTGAAAATCTGAAAAACGTGGAAAATGAGAAACTCATATTGTAGGACATGGTTTATGGCAAGAAAACCTGAAAACGTTGGACAATTAAAAACTCACAGTCTAGGATCTGGAATATGGCAAGAAAACCTGAAAATCATGAAAAATGAGAAAATCACACTGTAGGATATGGAATATGGCAAGAAACAATGAAAAACATGGAAAATAAGAAATTCAAACTGCAGAACCTGGAATATGCTGAAAAGGCCTGAAAAACGTGGAAAATGAGGAACTCAAACTGCAGGACCTATAATATGGCAAAAACTCTGAAAAACGTTCAAAATGAGAAACTCACACTATAAGACCTGGAATATGAAAAGAAACCCTGAAAAACATGGAAAATAAAAAACTCACACTGTGGGATCTGGAATATGGGAAGAAAACTGAAAATCATGAAAAATGAGAAAATCATACTGTAGGATCTGGAATAGGAAGAAAACCATGAAAAACGTGGAAAATTAAAAACTCGCACTGTAGGATATGGAATACGGCAGGAAACCCTGAAAAAATTGGAAATTTAAAAACTCACAGTCTAGGACTTGGAATATGACAAGAAACTCTGAAAAATGTGGAAAATTAAAATCAAACAGTGAATGACCTGGAATATGGCGAGAAACCCTGAAAAACGTGGAAAATGAGAAACTCACACTCTAGGACCTGGAAAATGGAGAGAAACCCAGAAAAAGGTGGAAAATGAGAAAATCACACTGATGGACCTGGAATGTGTCTAGAAACCCAGAAAGAGGGGAAAAAATGAGAAATCATACTGAAGTACCTAGAATAGCGCGAGAAACCCAGAAAAATATGGAAAATTAAAAACTTACCCTGTAGGACCAGGAATAGGGCAAGAAAACCTGAAACTCGTTGAAAAGGAAAAATCACACTGTAGGACCTGGAATATGGTGAGTAACTATAAAAACGTGGATAATTAAAAAATCACACTGAAGGACTGGAATATGGCAAGAAATCCTGAAAAATGTGGAAAATGAGAAAATCACACTGTAGGACCTGGAATATGGTGAGAAAACTTGAATAAGTCGAAAAATGAGAAAATCACACTGTAGAACCTGGAAAATGCTGAGAAACCCTGAAGAAGTCGAAAAATGAGAATATCATATCTAGTACCTGGAATATGGTGAGAAACCCTGTATAGTCGAATAATGAGAAAATCACACTGTAGGACCTGGAATATGGTGAGAAACCCTGAAAAACTCGAAAAATTAGAAAATCTCACTGTAGGACCTGGAACATGGTGAGAAACCCTGAAAACGTCGAAAAATGAGAAAATCCTACTGTAGTACCTAGAATATGGCGATTAACCATGAAAAATGTCGAAAATTAAAAACTCACACTGAAGGACCTGGAATATGGCAAGAAACAGTGAAAATCTTGGAAAATTAAAAACTCACACAAAAGGACCTGGAATAGGGCGAGAAATCTTGAAAAACAGGGAAAATGAGAAAAGAACACTGTAGGACTTGGAATAGGGTGAGAAACCCTGTATAGTCGAATAATGGGAAAATCACACTGTAGTACCTGGAATATGACGAGAAACCCTGAAAAACATGGATAATTAAAAACTCACACTTAAGAACTGGAATATGGCGAGAAATCCTGAAAAATGTGGAAAATGAGAAAATCACACCATAGGACCTAGAATATGGTGATAAACCTTGAAAAAGTCGAAAAATGAGAAAATCACACTGTAGGACCTGAAATATGGTGACAAACCATGAAAGGATCGAAAAATGAGAAAATCATACTGTAATACCTAGAATATGGCGATAAAAACACTGAAAATCTTGATTATGGCGAGAAACCATGAAAAAAGTGGAAAATTAAAAATTCACAATGAAGGACCTGGAATACGGCAAGTAAACCTGAAAAAGGTGGAAATTTGAAAATCACACTGTAAGACCCAGAATATGACGAAAAAACCTGAAAAACGTGGAAAATTAAAAATTCACACTGAAGGACCCCGAATATGGTGAGAAAACCTGAAAAACGAGGAAAATTAAAAACTCACACTGAAGGAACCAGAATATGGCGAGAAAACCTGAAAAATGAGGAAAATTTAAAAACTCACACTGAAGGACCCAGAATATGGCGAGAAAACCTGAAAAAAGTAGAAAATTAAAAATTCTCACTGAAGTACCCAGAATATGGGGAGAAAACTTGAAAAAGGTTGAAAATGAGAATAAACACACTGTAGAACCCAGATTATGAAAAAACTTGGAAAACTTCAAAAATGAGAAAATCACACTGTAGGACCCAGAATATGCCAAGAAACTCTGAAAACGTGGAAAATTAAAAATACACGCTGTGGGACCCAGAATATGGCGAGAAAAGCTGAAAAAAGTAGAAAATTACAAACTCACACTGAAGGACCCCAAATATGGCAAGAAAACTTGAAAAAGGTGGAAAATGAGAAAGTCACACTGCAGGACCCAGAATATGCCCAGAAACCCTGAAAAACGTGAAAACTAAAAATTCACACTGTCAGACAGAGAATATAGGAGAAAACATGAAAACAGAGGAAAATTAAAACTTCACACTGTATTACCCAGAATATGGCGAGAAATACAGAAAAACATGGAAACTTAAAAATTCAAACTGAAGGACTTGGAATATGGCAAGAAAACCTGAAAAACGTGGAAATGAGAAAATCACACTGTAGGACCCAGAATATGGTGAGAAATACTGAAATTCGTGGAAAAATTAAAAATTCACACTGAAGGACCTGGAAAATGGCAAGAAAACCTGAAAAAAATGGAAATGAGAAAATCACACTATAGCACCCTGAATATGACGAAAAAACCTGAAAAACGTGGAAAATTAAAAATTCACAGTGAAGGACCCAGAATATGGCTAGAAAACCCGAAAAACAAGGAAAATTAAAACCTCACACTGAAGGACCCAGAATATGGCGAGAAAAAAATGATAAAAGTAGAAAATTAAAAATTCACACTGAAGGACCCGAATATGGCGACAAAACCTGAAAAGTTTGAAAATGAGAATAATCACACTGTAGGACCCAGAAATAGGAAAAAACTTGAAAAACGTGGAAAATGAGAAAATCACACTGCAGGACCCAGAATATGCCGAGAAACCCTGAAAAACGTGAAAATTAAAAATTCACACTGTCGGACCCAGTATATGGCAAGTAACCATGAAAAAAT
This sequence comes from Mus caroli, assembly GCF_978045245.1. Classification (NCBI taxonomy): domain Eukaryota; kingdom Metazoa; phylum Chordata; class Mammalia; order Rodentia; family Muridae; genus Mus; species Mus caroli. Next base: position 1,743,630 of record NW_028227292.1, on the reverse strand, counting down.
GGAAAATTAGAAAATCACACTGTATTACCCACAATATGGCGAGAAATACTGAAAAACTTGGAAAATTCAAAATTCACACTGAAGGACCTGGAATATGGCAAGGAAACCTGAAAAACGTGGAAATGAGAAAATCACACTGTAGGACCCTGAATATGATGAAAAAACCTGAAAAACTTGGAAAATTATAAATTCACAGTATAGGACCCGGAATATGGTGAGAAAACCTGAAAAAAGAGGAAAATTAAAAACTCACATTGAAGTACCCAGGATATGGCGAGAAAACCTGAAAAAGGTGGAAAATGAGAAAATCAAACTGTAGGACCCAGAATTACAAAAAACTTGAAAAAGGTGGAAAATGAGAAAATCACACTGCAGGACCCAGAATATGCCAAGAATCCGTGAGAAACGTGAAAATTAAAAATTCACACTGTTGGACACAGACTATGGCGAGAAACCATGAAAAAAGTGGAAAATTAAAAATTCACACTGAAGGACCTGGAATATGACAAGAAATCCTGGAAAAAGTGGAAATGAGAAAATGACACTGTAGGAACCAGAATATGACGAAAAAAACCTGAAAAACGTGGAAAATTAAAAATTCACACTGAAGGACCCAGAATAAGGCCAAAAAACCTGAAAAACTAGGAAAATTCAAAACTCATACTGTAGGACCCAGAATATGGCGAGAAAACCTGAAAAGGGTGGAAAATGAAAAAATCACACTGTAGGACACATAATATGCCGATAAACCCTGAAAAACGTGGAGAATTAAAAATACACGCTGTAGGACCCAGAATATGGCGAAAAACCCTGAAAAAAGTAGAAAATTATAATCTCAGACTGAAGGACCCCAAATATGGCAAGAACACCTGAAAAAGTTGGAAAATGAGAATAATCACACTGTAGGACCCAGAATTGCTATAAAACTTGAAAAACGACGAAAAAGAGAAAATCAAACTGCAAAACTCAGAATATGCAGAGAAACCCTGAAAAACGTGGAAAATTAAAATACACACTGTAGTACCCAGAATATGGTGAGAAACCCTGAAAGAGTCGAAAATCAAAAACTCACACTGAAGGACCCAGAATATGGCTACAAAATCTTAAAAAGGTGGAATATGAGAAAATCAGACTGTAGGACCCAGAATTATGAACAAACTTAAAAAACGTGGAAAATGAGAAATTCACACTGCAGGACCCAGAATTTTCGGAGAAACCCTGAAAAACGTGAAAATTAAAAATTCAAACTGTCAGATCCTGATTATGGCGAGAAACCATGAAAAAAGTGGAAAATTAAAAATTCACAATGTATTACGAAGAATATGGCGAGAAGTACTGAAAAACGTGGAAAATTAAAAATGCACACTGAAGGACCCAGAATATGGCAAAAAACCTTAGAAACATGGAAAATTAAATATTCACACTATAGGACCCAGAATATGGCGAGAAATACTGAAAAACGTGGAAAATTAAAAATTCAAACTGTCAGTTCCAGATTATGGCGAGAAACCATGAAAAAAGTGGAAAATTAAAAATTCACAATGTATTACCCACAATATGGCGAGAAATACTGAAAAACGTGGAAAATTAAAAATTCACACTGTAGGACCAGAATATGGCAAGAAACCTTGAAAAACATGGAAAATTAAAAATTCACACTGTAGGACCCAGAATATGCCAAGAATACCTGGAAAAGGTGGAAAATGAGAAAATCATACTGTAGGACCCAGAATATGGCGAGAAACACTGAAAAATGTGGAAAATGAGAAATTCACACTGTAGGACCCAGAATATTGCGAGAAAACCTGAAATAAGTAGATAATTAAAAACCCACACTGAAGGACCCTATGAGGAGATAACCTGAAAAAGGTGGAAAATGAGAAAATCACACTGTAAGACCCAGAATATGAAGAAAAAACTTGAAAAAAAGCGGGAAAGTTAAAATTCACACTGAAGGAGCCGCGAATATGGCGAGAAAATCACACTGCAGACCCAGAATATGCTGAGAAACCCTGAAAAACGTGAAAATTAAAAATTCACACTGTCGGATCCAGATTATGGTGAGAAACCCTGAAAAAAGTAGAATATTAAAAACTCACACTGAGGACCCCAAATATGGCGAGAAAACCTGAAAAAGGTGGAAAGTGAGAAAATCACACTGTAGGACCCCGAATTAGGAAAAAACTTGAAAAACGTGGAAAAAGTGAAAATCACACTGCAGGACCCAGAATATGCCGAGAAACACTGAAAAACGTGAAAATTAAAAATTCACACTGTCGGACCCAGATATGGCAAGAAACCATGAAAAATTAGAAAATGATAAAATCACACTGTATTACCCAGAATATGGCGAGAATACTGAAAAACTTGGAAAATTAAAAATTCACACTGAAGGACCTGGAATATGGCAAGAAAACCTGAAAAAAATGGAAATGAGAAAATCACACTATAGCACCCTGAATATGACGAAAAAAACCTGAAAAACGTGGAAAATTAAAAATTCACAGTGAAGGACCCAGAATATGGCTAGAAAACCCGAAAAACAAGGAAAATTAAAACCTCACACTGAAGGACCCAGAATATGGCGAGAAAAAAATGATAAAAGTAGAAAATTAAAAATTCACACTGAAGGACCCGAATATGGCGACAAAACCTGAAAAGTTTGAAAATGAGAATAATCACACTGTAGGACCCAGAAATAGGAAAAAACTTGAAAAACGTGGAAAATGAGAAAATCACACTGCAGGACCCAGAATATGCCGAGAAACCCTGAAAAACGTGAAAATTAAAAATTCACACTGTCGGACCCAGTATATGGCAAGTAACCATGAAAAAATGGAAAATTAGAAAATCACACTGTATTACCCACAATATGGCAAGAAATACTGAAAAACTTGGAAAATTCAAAATTCACACTGAAGGACCTGGAATATGGCAAGAAAACCTGAAAAACGTGGAAATGAGAAAATCACACTGTAGGAACCTGAATATGATGAAAAAACCTGAAAAACGTGGAAAATGAAATTTTTTCCACGAGAAATGGCGAGAAAACTTGAAAAAGGTGGAAAATGAAAAAATCAAACTGTAGGACCCAGAATTACGAAAAAAACTTGAAAATGTGGAAAATGAGAAAATCACACTGCAGGACCCAGAATGTGCTGAGAACACCTGAAAAACGTGAAAATTAAAAATTCACACTGTCGGACCCAATATATGGCAAGAAACCATGAAAAAAGTGGAAAATGAGAAATCACAGTACAGGACACAGAATATTAAACCCTGAAAAACGTGAAAATTAAAAATTCACACTATTGGACCGAATATATGGCAAGAAACCATGAAAAAAGTGGAAAATGAGAAATTCATACTGTATTACCCAGAATATGGCAAGAAATACTGAAAAACGTGAAATTTCAAAATTCACACTGAAGGACCTGGAATATGGCAAGAAAACCTGAAAAACGTAGAAATGAGAAAAATCACACTGTAGGACCCTGAATATGACGAAAAAACGTGAAAAACGTGGAAAATTAAAAATTCACAGTGAAGGACCTGGAATATGGCGAGAAATCCTGAAAAACAAGGAAAATTAAAAACTAACACTGAAGGAACCAGAATATGGCGAGAAAACCTGAAAAAAGTAGAAAATTAAAAATTCGCACTGAAGGACCCCGAATATGGCGAGAAAACCTGAAAAAGGTTGAAAATGAGAATAATCACACTACAGGACCCAGAAATACAAAAAAACTTGAAAAACGTGGAAAATGAGAAAATCACACTCCAGGACCCAGAGTATGCTGAGAAACCCTGAAAACGTGAAAATTAAAAATTCACACTGTCGGACCCAGTATATGGCAAGAAACCATGAAAAAAGTGGAAAATGAGAAAATCACACTGAATTACCCAGATTATGGCGAGAAATACTGAAAAACGTGGAAAAATCAAAATTCACACTGAAAGACCTGTAATATGGCAAGAAACCTGAAAAACGTGGAAATGAGAAAATCACAATGTATTACACAGAATGGCGAGAAATACTGAAAAACGTGGAAAATGAAAAATTCACACTGAAGGACCCCAAATATGGCGAGAAAACCTGAAAAAGGTGGAAAATGTGAATAATCTCACTGTAGGACACAGAATTGGGAAAAAACTTGAAAATGTCATAAATGAGAAAATCACACTGTAGGTCCAGAATATGGCAAGGAAACCTGAAAAAGAGGAAAATTAAAAAAACACTCAGTAGGACACAGAATATGGCGAGAAAGCCTAAAAAAAATTAGAAAATTAAAAATTCACACTGAAGGACTCCGAATATAGCAAGAAAACCTGAAAAAGGTGGAAAATGAGAAAATCACACTGTAGGACCAGAATGACTAAAAAACTTGAAAACGTGGAAAATGAAAAAATCACACTGCAGGACACAGAATGTGCCGAGAAACCCTGAAAAACGTGAAAATTAAAAATTCACACTGTCGGACCCAATATATGGCAAGAAACCATGAAAAAAGTGGAAAATGAGAAAATCACACTGTAGGACCCTGAATATGGTGAGAAATACTGAAATTCGTGGAAAAATTAAAAATTCACACTGAAGGACCTGGAAAATGGCAAGAAAACCTGAAAACGTGGAAATGAGAAAATCACACTGTAGGACCCTGAATATGACGAAAAAACCTGAAAAACTTGGAAAATTATAAATTCACAGTGAAGGACCCAGAATATGGCGAGAAAACCTGAAAACAAGGAAAATTAAAAACTCACACTGAAGAACCCAGATTATGGCGAGAAAACCTGAAAAAGGTGTAAATTGAGAATAATCCCACTGTAGGGACCCAGAATTGCGAAAAAACTTGAAAAAGGTTCTAAATGAAAAAAATCACCCTGTAGAACCCAGAATATTTCGAGAAACCCTGAAAAACGTGGAAAATTAAAAATAAACGCCATAGGGACCCAGAATATGGCAAGAAACCCTGAAAAAAGTAGAAAATTAAAAACTCACACTGAAGGACCCAGAATATGGCAAGAAACCCTGAAAAAGTACAAAATTAAAAACTGACAGTGAAGTATCCCAAATATGGCGAGAAAACCTGAAAAAGGTGGAAAATGAGAAAATCACACTACAGGACCCAGAATTACGAAAAAACATTGAAAAACGTGGAAAATTAGAAAATCACACTGCAGGACCCAGAATATGCCGAGAAAACCCTGAAAAACCTGAAAATTAAAAATTCACACTATCGCACCCAGAATATGGTGAGAAACCCTGAAAAAAGTAGAAAATTAAAAACTCACAGTGAAGGATCCCAAATATGGCAAGAAAACAAGAAATAGGTGGAAAATTAGAAAACCACACTGTAGGGACCAGAATGACTATAAAACTTGAAAAACGTGGAAAATGAAAAAATCACACTGCAGGACCCAGAATGTGCCAAGAAACCCTGAAAAACGTGAAAATTAAAAATTCACACTGTCGGACCCAATATATGGCAAGAAACCATGAAAAAAGTGGAAAATGAGAAATCACACTGTATTACCAAGAATATGGTGAGAAATACTGAATTTGTGGAAAAATTAAAAATTCACAGTGAAGGACCCGGAATATGGCGAGAAAACCTGAAAAACAAGGAAAATTAAAAACTCACACTGAAGGACCCAGAATATGGTAAGAAAACCTGAAAAAGGTAAAAAATGAGAATAATCATACTGTAGGACCCAGAATTGCGAAAAAACTTGAAAAACATCGAAAATTAGAAAATCACACTGTAGGACCCAGAATATGCCGAGAAACCCTGAAAAATTAGAAATGTAAAAACTCATACTGAAGGACCCCAAATATGGCGAGAAAACCTGAAAAAGGTGGAAAATGAGAAAATCACACTGCAGGAACCAGAATATGCCGAGAAACCTTGAAAAAGGTGAAAATTAAAAATTCACATTATCAGTCCCAGAATATGGCGAGAAACCATGAAAAAAGTAGAAAATTAAAAATTCACACTATAGGACCCAGAATATGACCAAAAAAAAACAGAAAAACTTGGAAAACAAAATATTCACACTGAAGGACCCAGAATATGGCGAGAAAAACTGAAAATGTGGAATATTAAAAATACACGTTATAGGACCCAGAACATGGCGAGAAACCCTGAAAAAAGGAGAAAATTAAAAACTCACACTGAAGGAACCCAAATATGGCAAGAAAACCTGAAAAAAGTGGAAAATGAGAAAATCACACTGTAGGACCCAGAATTACGAAAAAAATTGAAAAACGTGAAAAATGAGAAAATCACAATGCAGGACACAGAATATGCCGAGAAACCCTGAAAAACGTGAAAATTAAAAATTCACACTGTCAGACAGAGAATATAGGAGAAAACATGAAAACAGAGGAAAATTAAAAATTCACACTGTATTACCCAGAATATGGCGAGAAAACCTGAAAAAAGTAGAAAATTATAAACTCGCACTGAAGGACCCCAAATATGGCAAGAAAAGCTGAAAAAGGTGAAAATGAGAAATTCACACTGTAGGACCCAGAATTAGAAAAAAACTTGAAAAACGTGGAAAATGAGAAAATCACACTGTAGGACACAAAATATGCCGAGAAACCCTGAAAAACACGAAAATGAAAAATTCACACTGTCTAACACAGAATATGGTGAGAAACCATGAAAAAAGTGGAAAATTAAAAATTCACACTGTATTACCCAGAATATTCTGAGAAATATTGAAAAACGAGGAACATTAAAAATTCACACTGAAGGACCCAGAATATGACCAAAAAATCAGAAAAACTTGGAAAACAAAATATTCACACTGAAGGACCCGGAATATGGCGAGAAAAACTGAAAATGTGGAATATTAAAAATACACCAGAAAAATGGCAATAAAACCTGAAAAACTTGGAAATGAGAAAATCACACTGTAGGATCCAGAATATGACGAAAAAAACTGAAAAACGTGGAAAATTAAAAACTCACACTGAAGGACCCAGAATATCGCGAGAAAACCTGAAAAAGGTGGAAAATGAGAACGTCACACTGTAGGACCCAGAATTGTGAAAAAAGTTGAAAAATGTCGAAAATGAGAAAATCACACTGTAGGACCCAGAATATGACGAAAAAAACCTGAAAAACGTGGAAAATTAAAAAAAAACCACGATGTAAGACACAGAATATGTCAAGAAACCCTGAAAAATGAGAACATTAAAAACTCACACTGAAGGACCCCAAAATGGTGAGAAAACCTGAAAAAAGTAGAAAATTAAAAATTCATACTGAAGGACCACGCATATGGCGAGAACACCTGAAAAAGTTGGAAAATGATAATAATCACACTGTAGTACCCAGAATTGCGAAAAAACTTGAAAATCTTCCAAAATGAGAAAATCAAACTGTAGGACCCAGAATATGCCTAGAAACACGGAAAACTTGGAAAATTAAAAATACACGCTGTAGGACCCAGAATATAGCCAGAAACCCTGAAAAAAGTAGAAAATTACAAACTCACACAGAAGGACCCCAAATATGGCGAGAAAACCTGAAAAAGGTGGAAAATGAGAAAATCACACTGTAGTACCCAGAATTATGAAAAAACTTGAAACACGAGGAAAATGAGGAAATCACACTGCAGCACCCAGAATATGCCGAGAAACCCTGAAAAACGTGAAAATTAAAATTCACAATGTCGGACACACAATATGGCGAGAAACCATGAAAAAAGAGGAAAATTAAAAATTCACACTGTATTACCCAGAATATGGCGAGAAATACTGAAAAACGTGGAAAATAAAATTCACACTGAAGGACGTGGAACATGGCAAGAAAACCTGAAACATGTGGAAATGAGAAAATCACACTGTAGGACCCAGAATATGACGAAAAAAAACTGAAAAACGTGGAAAATTAAAAACTCACACTGAAGGACTCAGAATATGGAGAGAAAACCCGAAAAAGGGGAAAAATGAGAAAATCACACTGTAAGACCCAGAATTGTGAAAAAACTTGAAAAATGTCGAAAATGAGAAAATCACAATGTAGGACCCAAAATATGAAGAAAAAACCTGAAAAACGAGAAAAATTATAATTTTGCCTATTAGCTAAGCGCATGAAAATCATGCTGAGAGAGAAGTTGGGGCAGCCCCCTACTGAAAAAGGAAAGAGCTCAGCTGATTATGTAAGGCTGGATAGAAGAAATCAGGGCCTTCTCTGCATCCCACACGTACAGTCGCAGGACTGAATGCCACCTTGGAAGCCTGGCCACTGTTCAGGACCTTGAAGATTTCGCCAGGAGCCTCGAAGTGTAGACACCAGAGAACCAGAGGTATCAGGGTTAGAATCAAGCCTCCCACCCCGGAGAGATGCCCGAAGCGACTCCTTAGAGGAGTCCCTCTCTTCTTTCATGGTATCTGGCAGTTTACCCAGTGGTGAAAATTCCGCAGAATCTGAGGCTTGTTCGGTTAAGTCCACACTGCACCTTCCAGCTCACAGAACCCTAGAAGGACTCATTCCTCCTACTCGCATCTTTCATTCTCTGCACAGGAATCCACCTTGTGATTTGAAAACACTGAGCTGGGAGACCCAGGCTCAGTCAGGACTCTACAGAGGCCAGAGGGCTGACTGTGGTTCTTGGAGTATGTTTCCAATCCGAAGTGCAAGGACTTCTTAAATGTAAAAATCCTTTGCCTTTTTATGGAGATTATGGAAAAAAGGGAAGTTCCAAGGCAGATTCACAAAGCTGAGACCCTTGCCAGGTTTGGCAGCACCTCTCCTTTCTTAGATCTGCGCACCAGGGGACCTGAAAATGCTAGTCCAGCAAATCTGAAGAGGTCACAGGCTCTTGACTACTTTTTGGGTCCTGTAGGTTGGACCCAAGCAAACTAGTGATGATTAAAGGCTAGTGATCTGGAACCAGATTTGCACTTAAGGGCTACTGGCAAATTTCAAAGCGGTTTCTATTTGCCAGCCACATGTCTTGCAGCTAGTCTCACAATCCTGTTTTAGCTATTTGTGTTTCTTCTCATGTAGCTCAGGGTATGTCAAATACACTAAAGACCTGACTAGAAGCTGGTGCATCTAGAGGCCTGCTCCAGTTCTCCCTGATTTGCCAGAGCTGCTGGATTGATTTTTTTTAATTCCAACATTTTCCAATATTTGTATCCTTCAGACTAATTTGTATAATGCCAGCAGTTCTTGGTGGACATTTTGAGTTATGAGCTGATGCTGTAGCTCATCTAATTGCTTGCCTAAGCCTGGGTTCCAACCTGAACACCAGATTAATACACATGCCTATCTTTCCAGCACACAAGAAGTGAAGGCATGAAGATTAGAAATGCAGCTATCCTTGACTTTGTCAGGAGCATCCTAAGGTAAAGGAACAAGACTCTGCCTAAAACAGAAAACAAGGTCCAAAAAAACCAACCAAAAATACCACTTTGGGTACTTACGAATTTCCATTTTCATTTGTTTAGTCATACCTTCTAAGGAGCCAAGGTTGACTTTTAATTCTCAGGGTTTGATTGGCAAAAGAAGAGGACTGGTCCAAGATTTGAACCTAGGAAGATCCTCTCAGACCCTAAGCGAGAATCCTCTAGGGGTAGGACCAACAAGCCTTAAAGAGAAGCTCCAGCTAGTCTTTCTAAGAGGGATATCTTGGAATCCTCTGGTTGAATTCAGTAAACACCAAAAGAAATGAGTTTTGAATATACCTGAAAAGGGTAATCCAAGACTACCCAGTGCCCCAATTGCTTGAGAATGTCAAAACTAGTGTAGAGTCTGTAACACTTGCACCCACTGCAATTTAGTACACCCAGTGCTGCTTCAAGCAGAGCAAAAGACTCACCAAATGCTCCCTACCTCCAGTTCTAATGTCAGAGATACAGAAAGCAGAACCCCAACCATGGGGCACTCCTGGGAAGTGCCAGCATTTTCTCCAGTCGAGACCCAACTAAAATAACATCTCGTCCAAATTTGGGCTCAAATCAACGATCCTGAGATTAATAATCTCGTGCTCTAACGACTGTGCTAGATAGGGAACTGTTTTTTAGCTTAGAAGTTTATAATTGTGACCACCACTGGGTAAGCATCCCCAGAGCAAATCATTGGTGAGCACCTGCTCCATTGGCATATCATAGAAATACAATGCAGACAGGCAAAGCCATGGCTGGCACTGGAGGAGCATGGTTAAACCTGTTTCCATCGCTGTAGCAGGTCTTTGCGCATCTGATCAGTATTGGCTTACTAAACTGTATATTGGCCTCAACCGACGTCTGTGTTGTCCTCTGTTTCCCCCAAACTGAACGTAATCTAAATGTAAGAAATGTCTCCTGTGAGTCTGACACCCTGATTTTGTTGTTAACAGACATAGCGTGTCAAGTCTGAGCCTAGGTGGCACAGGATCTGGGAGCTGACTTAGGGTGTCCATACTGGGCCAAAAGGTCAGTCAAGGGAATCCAACTAGATCTCAAATGACTAACCTAGATGTCAGTAGGGTTAAGTTGGGGATACTAGTGAGGGTCCAACCAATCCAGGGGTACGGATCTGAGCCAAAGGAGGCTCAGGCAATGTCCTATCCACACCCACCCTCGGGGCTTCTCCTAGGTCCTTTTCTGTCAGAGTGCCAGGAATCTGGTTCTTACCTATGCCTCTGGAATGGGACCTATCACACTGCACACAGAATACCAGATGCTTCCATTGAAGCATCAAGAACACAGAGCAATGGCTGTCTGTCTTCAGGTGTATCCTATCCTCTAGTCCTATTTCCAAATTAAGGGCTTGGCTGAGCTGCCTCATTATGTAATTGCAAACCTTCCTAATCGTGGAAGGAAGAGGCACAAAAGAACCAGCATAGGAAGGAACCAATCATCACCTCCCTGCAACTCCAACTTAAAGGGGTTCACGTGTGACTTTCCCAAGGTTGGAACAATCTCCACCGCCATGCCACACTGTAGCCTCTTGTAGTTTTAAATGTTCTCTTAATGTATGCTTTTATATGAAGAAAGACTTGGTTTCTCTTTTCCATTTCAAAGATTACCAGACCTTTTTCTGTTTAGAGAATATGCTCATGACTATCCTTTAGATACAGTCAATATAACTGTTGCTCATAGAACTTACTTGTTTTCTTGACCTTTTTAAGGGTAAATGGCAGAGTTTGTTTAAAAAATATTTTGCAGTTATTTATTTGTGTGAGTGATGAAGCTCTGATTTTTCAAACCTGTCAAGAGGTACGATGACCTCCCCTCTCTCTCTCTCAAAAGCCCTCTTTCCTCTCTCTCAATGTTGTATTTTATTTTTAGTGTAAGGGTGTTTTACATGTGTATCCAGTGCCCACAGAAGCCAGAACAGAGTATCAGATCCCCTGGAACTGGAGATGGGCCACCATATAGTTGCTGGTAGTTGAGCCTAGGTTCTCTGGAAGAGGAGACAATGCTGTTAATTGTTGGGCCCTTTAAGTGGCCCCACCCATCTTTAAATATTTAGAAGTATATGTGAGGCTGTGTTTATGTACATCATATGCAGACCATAAGAGGGATTTAGATTCTCCAGAATCTGACACCCTCTTCTGGAGTGTCTGAAGACAGCTACAGTGTACTTATATCTAATACATAAATAAATAAACAAACAAACAAACAAACAAACAAACATTTTTTAAAAAAGATAAAAAAAAGAAAGACCAGGCAGGACTGCCATTTGCATGTTCATAGGGGAAACCTGGAGAGAGAGCAGTCTAACCTCAGCAGGTTGCTTCCCTCTGGATAGTAGCTCAGAGTGTAATCCGGCAAGACAGGCAAATCACTGATTTCAAGGACTGCCTGGTTCAGGACAGCCAATGCTATGAAGAGAAAGGAGCTATGTAGTGAAAACAAAGCAAGGAAACACTAACCAGGAAAAAGAATAGGCAGTGTAGCTTGTGATAGGGTACCAACAAGAGAAAGCCTTCTGTTACCACTTACAAACACAAGAAGCCTTGCACCCTTCCGCCCGGGTTATTATCACTGGTTATGACCACAAGGCTTGGGCTCTTATGTCTATAGGAAGCACCTGTCTGTGCCTTTAAGTACCATTGAAAGTTCAGGGCGATAATTCATCTGTAACAAGCAACAGTGGTAAGAACCTGCAGCCTTTGAAAACAACTCTTTTTTTTAAAAAGCAGGGGACACAACTGAGCTGTAGAGCTCCTCAAGTTCAGCCCTATTACTTGGTAGGGAAACAGCCTCAGTGTCCAGAGCTGAGGTCTCACAGGCAACCTGCTGCAATTTTTGAGTACCATCTAGAGAGAGAAAAGATATGATGCGGTTGCTTAATTTATGCATTTTATTATTTCTATTTGTTGTTTTGTTTTGTTTTATTTGGTTTTAGATAAGGACTCAGTCTGTAGCTCTGGCTGACCCAGGACTGACTACATGTGTTAATTAGGGTTTCACAGCTGAGAACAGACACCAAGAACAAGGTAAGACTTTGAAAACCCGACATTCAGTGTTGACTCAAGCTCTTAATGAGAGCACTCGGGAGGCAGAGGCAGTCAGTTTCTGAGTTCGAGGCCAGCCTGGTGAAAGAAAGACAGACAGACAGATCAGTAAAATAAAAGCCAGAACCTTCTCTGCTTTTGTTTTCTTTTGCCTTGAGGTAGGGTTTCTCTTGTTGTAGCCCAGGCAGTCTGTTCTGGAACTATCAGTGTAGGCTTGGGTAGCCTCAAACTCACAGAGGTCCTCTCTGCCTGCCTGCCTTTGCCACCCACATAGCCTGGCAGAAGCCAGAATCTCTTTTTCCCTCTTATTTATATATTTGTTTGTTTGTTTGATTGCTTGCTTGCTTGTTTGTTTGTTGTTATTATTACTATTAGTTTTCAATGTAAGTGTGTGTGTATGTGTGTGTGTGCTCTACCTGCTGCCTATATGACTACATGCCAGAAGAGGGCACCATAACCTAGGACAAGTCACCATGCAACTCCTGAGAATTAATTTTAAAAAAAGGAAATTCTAATCACATAGAAGGTAGATATCTGTGAGGCTGTCAGAGTGCTTTTTAAGGCTTACTGTAAATAATAAAAATTGTTTGTCTTTTACCAAACAACAGAAGGGAAGGGAGGTGGTGTGCCTGCATGTCTGTTGTCTGCATGTCTAATTCCTTGTTCTGTCACTCGGTTGAACATTGACACATTGACCTCACCATGCTGAAAGGCGACATGTGGATGGCGGCCATCTTGTCTACTGACTGCACACCCTTCTCAAGATGGAGGTGGCTGGCCATCACGAGACCTATTGTTCCAGGTTGCTTCTGTTTCTTCCCCTTCTTTCCCAGCTACTAGTGGAATAGCACTTAACTGAATCCAGTGCAGAAGGGTGAGGAATCACTGAAAAGCCACCAGCAGCCATGGCCACATGTTTTTCTCTTGCTTTTTGTCTATTACTTCTTTATTATTTTTAGGAGGGAGGGGCGTTCAAGACAGTGTTTCTTTGTGTAGCCCTGGGTGTCTTGGAACTCACTCTGTAGACCAGGATGGCCTGGAATGAAGAAATCTGCCGGCCTCTGCCTGCCAAGTGCTGGGATTAAAGGGGTGCTCCACCATACCCGGCTTCCTTGTTTATTTCTAAGAATCCGTGGGAAATATGATTTCTTTAATCTGTGTACCCTAGACTAACACACACATGCACACAAACAGGGAGTGAGAGAGAAAGAAAAGGAGGAATGACATGAATTTTAGGAAAAAGAGATATTAATGGATTAATATTACTACTATTCATACATATATACAAACATACACAGAATTAGAGTAGAGCTGAGGCAATTGTGGAACACACCTTTAGCCTCAGGCAGACTTCTGCATTCAAGGTCACCCTGGCTTACAGAGGGAGTTCCAAGTCAGCCAGGACTGCACAGAGAAACCCGTTCTGAGAAAAAAAATAATAATTGAAAGAAAGAAAGAGAGAAAGAAAGAAAGAAAGAAAGAAAGAAAGAAAGAGAGAGAGAGAGAGAGAAAGAAAGAAAGAAAGAAAGAAAGAAAGAAAGAAAGAAAGAAAGAAAGAAAGAAAGAAAGAGGATAAAAAGTTTTTAAAAATTAAGAAAAAAAATTACCAGATTACCATCAAGCACTCACAGCAATGGCTGTCTTCAGCTGTATCCTTTCAGCCTCCAAAACAAAAAGCAATGGCTGTCTGTCTTCAGGTGTATCCTATTCTCCAGTCTTATTTCCAACCTAAGAGCTGGGCTGAGCTGCCTCATTATGTAATTGCAAACCTTCCTTGGTTTGTCTTTTCCATTTCTAAGACTAACAGACCTTTTTCTATCTAGAGAATATGCTCATGACTGTCCTTTAGATATAGTAAATATAACTGTTGCTCATAGAACTTGTTTTCTAGGAATTTTTAAAGGTAAATGGCAGAGTTTATTTATAAAAAATATTTTGCATTTATTTATTTGTGTAAGTGATGAAACTCAGGTCTTCAAACTCGTCAGGAGGTATAATTACCTCCCCTCTCTCTCACCCCCTCTCTCTCCTCTCTCTCAATGATCTATTTTATTTTTAGTGTAAGTGTGTTTTGCATGTGTATGCTGTGCCCACAGACTCCAGAACAGAGTATTATATCCCCTGGAACTGGAGATGGGCCACCATATATATACTGGTAATTGAGCCCAGGTTCTCTGGAAGAGGAGACAATGCTCTTAATTGTTGAGCCCTCTCTGTAGCCACATCTTTCATTATTTTTTTTTGAGTATATGTGAGGCTGTGTTTATATACATCATATGCAGACAATAAGAATGATTTAGATTCTTCTGAATCTGACACCCTCTTCTGGAGTGTCTGAAGATTGCTACAGCATACTTAAATATAATAAATAAATAAATCTTTAAAAAGAAAAGGAAAAGAAAAAAAGAAAGACCAGTCATGCCATATGCATGTTCATAGAGGAAACTGGAAGAGACCCCAATCTAACCTCAGCAGGGTGCTTCCTTCTGGATGGTAGCTCACAGTTTCATCCCAGCAAGACAGGCAAATCACTGAGTTCAAGGACAGTAAGGTTCAGGACCACCAAGGTTAGGAAGGGAAAGGGGCTATGTAGAGAATACAAACCGACAAAACAACAACAAGGAAAAAGAAGTGACAGTGTAACTTGGGGTAGGGTACCAACAAGAGAAAGCCTTCTGTTACCACTTACAAACACCAGTAGCCTTGCACCCTTCTGCCCAGGTCCCTGTCTACCTTTCTAGTAATTGTTAGGATGCCAGGGGGTGGGGGAATCCAGATTAACTTTTTAATAACAAAGAATTGGCCTTTTATGTCTATAGGAAGCCCATCTCAGTGCCTTTAACTACCACTGAAAGTTCAGGGCTGTGACTCAACTGTAACAAGCAACAGTGCTAAGATTCTGCAGCCTTTGAAAACAAATTTTTTTTAAAGTGGGGGACACAACTCAGCAGTAAAACCCCTCAGGTTCAGCCATAATACTTGTTAGGTAAACAGTCTCAATGTCCAGAGCTGAGGTCTCATGGGTGAACTGCTTCAAGCTCTGAGTATCATCTAAAGAAAGAAAAGATATCATGTGGTTGCTTAATTTATTTATTTTATTATTTCTATTTTTTGTTTTGTTTTGTTTTGTTTTGTTTTAGATATTGCCTCACTCTGTAGCTATGGCTGACCTAGGACTGACTACATGTCTTAACTAGGGTTTCACAGCTGAGAAACAGACACCATAACAATGTAAGACTTAGAAAACCCAACAGTCAGTGGTGGCTCTTGCTCTTAATGAGAGCACTCTGGAGGCAGAGGCAGTCAGTTTCTGAGTTCAACGCCAGCCTGGTTAAAAACAGGGTCAGGAAGGCAGGGCTAGGCTAGGCAGGGAAGGGCTGGGCTATGGCAGGGATATGCAGGGAAGGGCTAGGCTAGGCAGGGCGTAGCAAGGCAGGGCTAGTCAGGGCTTGGCAAGGCAGGGCTAGGCAGGGCTTGGCAAGGCAGGGCTAGGCAGGGCTTGGCAAGGCAGGGCTAGGGAGGGCTGGGCTAGGCAGGGCTAGGCTGTGCTAGGCTGGGCTAGGCAGGGCTAGGCTAGGCTAGGCAAGGCAGGGCCATATTCTGGGTCCCATAGTGTGAATTTTTAAATTTCACGATTTTCAGGGTTTCTCGGAATAGTATGGGTCCTGCAGTGTGATTTTCTCATTTTCCAAGTTTTTCAAGTTTTTTCATTTTTCTGGGTCCTTCAGTGTGATTTTCTCATTTTCCACCTTTTTCAAGTATTCTCGCCATAATCGGGGTCCTTCAGTGTGAGTTTTTAATTTTCTACTTTTTTCATGGTTTCTTGCCATATTCTGTGTCCTACAGAGTGTATTTTTAATTTTCCACGTTTTTCAGGGTTTCTCGGCATATTCTAGGTCCTACAGTGTGATTTTTCTCATTTTCCACTTTTTTCAATTTTTTTTCGCATTACTGTGTCCTATAGTATGATTTTCTCATTTTCCACCTTTTTCAGGTTTTCTCGCTATATTTGGGTTCCTTCAGTGTAAGTTTTTAATTTTCTACTTTTTTCAGGGTTTCTCGCCATATTCTGGGTCCTACAGCGTGTATTTTTAATTTTCTACTTTTTTCAGGTTTTCTGGCCATATTCTGGGTCCTTCAGTGTGAGTTTTAATTTTGCTCGTTTTTTAGGTTTTCTCGCCATATTCCCGGTCCTTCGGTGTGAATTTTTATTTTTCTACGTTTCCAACATTTTTAGTCATATTCTGGGTCCTACAGTATGATTTTCTCTTTTCCACGTTTTTCAGGTTTTCTTGCCATATTCCAGGTCCTTCAGTGTGAATTTTAAATTTTCCACGTTTTTCAGTATTTCTCGCCATATTCTGCGTAATACAGTGTGAATTTTTAATTCTCCAATTTTTCATTGATTCTCGCCATATTCTGTGTCCGAGAGTGTGAATTTTTAATTTTCACGTTTTTCAGGGTTTCTCGGCATATTCTAGATCCTGCAGTGTGATTTTTCTCATTTTCCATGTTTTTCGAATTTTTATGTAATTCTGGGTCCTACAGTGTGATTTTCTCATTTTCCACTTTTTCAGGTTTTCTCCCCATATTTGGGGTCCTTCTGTGTGAGTTTTTTATTTTCTACTTTTTTCAGGTTTTCTCGCCATATTCTGGGTCTTCAGTGTGAGTTTTTAATTTTCCTCGTTTTTCAGGTTTTTTTTTTTTTTTGTCATATTCTGGGTCTTACAGTGTGATTTTCTCATTTCCACCTTTTTCAGGTTTTCTCACCATATTCCAGTTCTTCAGTGTGAGTTTTTAATTATCCATGTTTTTCACGATTTCTCGCCAGGTACTACAGTGTGATTTTCTCATTATTCGACTATACAGGGTTTCTCACCCTTTTCCAAGTCCTACAGTGTTCTTTTCTCATTTTCCCTGTTTTTCAGGATTTCTCGCCCTATTCCAGGTCCTTCTGTGTGAGTTTTTAATTTTCCAAGAATTTCACTGTTTCTTGCCATATTCCAGGTCCTTCAGTGTGAGTTTTTAATTTTCAACATTTTTCATGGTTAATCGCCTTATTCTAGGTACTACAGTACGAATTTCTCATTTTTCGAAGTTTTCAGGGTTTCTCACCAGATTTCAGGTCCTACAGTGTGATTTTTTAATTTTTCGAGTTTTTCAGGGTTTCTCACCATATTCCAGGTCCTACAGTGTGATTTTCTCATTATTCGACTATACAGGGTTTCTCACCATATTCCAGGTCCTACAGTGTGATTTTCTCATTTTTAGACTTTTTAGGGCTTTCTACCATATTCCAGGTCCTACTTTCTGATTTTCTCATTTTCCACATTTTTCAGGATTTCTTGCCATATTCCAGGCCTTCAATGTGATTTTTTAATTATCCACGTTTTTCAGGGTTTCTCGCCATATTCCAGGTCCTTCAGTGTGGTTTTCTCATTTTCCACATTTTTCAGGATTTCTTGCCATATTCCAGACCCCTGTTTGAATAATTAATTATCCACGTTTTTCAGGGTTTCTCGCCATATTCTGGGACCTACAGTTTGATTTACTCATTTTTCGACTTTTCCAGGGTTTCTCACCATATTCCAGGTCCTACACTGTGATTTTCTCATTTTTCACATTTTTCAGGATTTCTTTCCATACTCCAGTCCTTTAGTGTGATTTTTAAATTATCCACGTTTTTTTTTGGTCTCTCGCCATATTCCAAGTCCTTCAGTATGAGACCTTAATTTTCGGCATTTTTCAGGGTTTATCGCCATATTCCAGGTCCTTCAGTGTGAGTTTTTAATTTTCTACTCTTTTCAGGGATTCTCGCCATATTCTGGGTCCTACAGAGTGTATTTTTAATTTTCCACGTTTTTCAGGGTTTCTCGGCATATTCTGGGTCCTACAGTGTGATTTTCTCATTTTCCACTTTTTTTCAATTTTTTTCGCATTACTGTGTCCTACAGTATGATTTTCTCATTTTCCACCTTTTTCAGGTTTTCTCGCAATAATGGGGTCCTTCAGTGTGAGTTTTTAATTTTCCACGTTTTTCAGTATTTCTGGCCATATTTTGCTTAATATAGTGTGAATTTTTAATTTTCCACTTTTTTCATGGATTCTCGCCATATTCTGTATCCGACAGTGTGAATTTTTAATTTTCATGTTTTTCAGGGTTTCTCGGCATATTCTGGGTCCTGCAGTGTGATTTTCTCATTTTCCAAGTTTTTCGATTTTTTACGTAATTCTGGGTCCTCCAGTGTGATTTTCTCATTTTCCACTTTTTCAGATTTATCCCCATATTTGGGGTCCTTCAGTGTGAGTTTTTAATTTTCCTCGTTTTTCAGGTTTTCTCACCATATTCGGGGTCCTTCAGTGTGAATTTTTAATTTTCCACGTTTTTCTGTTTTTTTTTTCGTCATATTCTGGGTCTTACAGTGTGATTTTCTCATTTCCACCTTTTTCAGGTTTTCTTGCCGTATTCCAGGTCCTTCATTGTGAATTTTTAAGTTTCCACATTTTTTCAGTATTTCTCGCCATATTATGGGTAATATAGTGTGAATTTTTAATTTTTCACTTTTTTCATGTTTTCTTGCCATAATCGAGATTTTTCAGTGTTTTTATCGCCATATTCTAGGTATTAGAGTATGATTTTCTCATTTTTCGTTCCTTTAATGGTTTGTCACCATATTTCAGGTCCTACAGTGTGATTTTCTCATTTTTCGACTTTTTCAAGGTTTATCACCATATTCCAGGTCCTAGGGTGTGATTTTCTCATTTTCCACCTTTTTCAGGTATTCTCGCCATAATCGGGGTCCTTCAGTGTGAGTTTTTAATTTTCTACTTTTTTCATGGTTTCTTGCCATATTCTGCGTCCTACAGAGTATATTTTTATTTTCCACGTTTTTCAGGGTTTCTCAGCATATTCTGGGTCCTACAGTGTGATTTTTCTCATTTTCCACTTTTTTCATTTTTTTTTTCGCATTACTGTGTCCTACAGTATGATTTTCTCATTTTTCACCTTTTTCAGGTTTTCTCGCTATATTTGGGGTCCTTCAGTGTGAGTTTTTAATTTTCTACTTTTTTTCAGGGTTTCTCGCCATATTCTGGGTACTACAGCGTGTATTTTTAATTTTCTACTTTTTTCGAAAAATGAGAAAATCACACTGTAGGACCTGGAATATGGTGAGAAACCCTGAAAAAGTCGAAAAATGAGAATATCTTACTGTAGTACCTAGAATATAGTGATAAACGCTGATAAATGTCGATATTAAAACTCACAATGAAGGAGCTAGAATATGGCGAGAAATTTTAAAAAATATGGAAAATGAGAAAAGCACACAGTAGGACTTGGAATATGGCGAGTAACATTGAAAAACGTGGATAATTAAAAAAAATCACACTTAAAGCCTGGAATATTGCAAGAAATCCTGAAAAATGTGGAAAATGAGAAAATCACACTGTAGGACCTGGAATATGGTGATAAACCCTGAAAAAGTCGAAAAATGAGAAAATCACACTGTAGGACCTGAAATATGGTTGACAAACCATGAAAGAATGGAAAAATGAGAAAATCATACTGTAATACCTAGAATATGGCGATAAAATCACTGAAAAATCTCGAAAATAAAAAACTCACAAAGAAGGACCTGAAATATGGCGAGAAACCCTGAAAAACGTGGATAATTAAAAAATCACACTGAAGGACCTGGAATATGGCGATAAACCCTGAAAAATGTGGAAAGTTAAAAACTCACACTGAAGAACCTGGAAAATGGAGAGATATCCTGAATAATGTGGAAAATGAGGAAAATAACACATTAGGTCCTGGAATGTGGTGAGAAACCCTGAAAAAGTCGAAAAATGAGAAAATCACACTGTAGGACCTGGAATATGGTAAGAAACCCTGAAAAAGTCGAAAAATGAGAAAATCACACTGTAGGACCTGGAATATGGTGAGAAAACCTGAAAACGTCGAAAAATGTGAAAATCATACTGTAGTACCTAGAATATGGCTATAAACGCTGATAAACGTCGAAAATTAAAACTCACAATGAAGTACCTGGAATATGGCGAGATATTTTTAAAAATATGGCAAATGAGAAAAGCACACTTGTAGGACCTGGAATATGGCGAGAAACACTGAAAAACGTGGAAAATTTAAAAAATCACACTTAAAGCCTGGAATATTGCAAGAAATCCTGAAAATGTGAAAAATGAGAAAATCACACTGTAGGACCTGGAATATGGTGATAAACCCTGAAAAAGTCGAAAAATGAGAAAATCACACTGTAGGACCTAGAATATGATGAGAAAACCTGAAAAAGTCGAAAAATGAGAAAATCACACTGTAGGACCTGAAATATGGTGACAAACCGTGAAAGAACTGAAAAATGAGAAAATCATTTTTCTGAAAATCTGTAATATCTAGATTATGGCAATAAAATCACTGAAAAATCTCGAAAATAAAAAACTCACACAGAAGGACCTGAAAAATGGCGAGAAACCCAGAAAAACGTGGATAATGAAAAAATCACACTGAAGAACCTGGAATATGGCGATAAACCCTGAAAAATGTGGAAAATTAAAACTCACACTGAAGGACCTGGAAAATGGTGAGATATTCCTGAATAATGTGGAAAATGAGGAAATAACACTGTAAGAACTGGAATATGGTGAGAAACTGAAAAAGTCGAAACATGAGAAAATCAAACTGTAGGTCCCAGAATATGGTGAGAAACCCTGAAAAACGTGGATAATTATTTATTCATAATGAAGGACCTGGAATATGGTGAGAAACCTTGAAAAACGTGGATAATGAAAAAATCACACTGAAGGCCTGGAATATGGCAAGAAATCCTGAAAAATGTGGAAAATGAGAAAATCACACTGTAGGACAAGGAATATGGTGATAAAACCTGAAAAAGACGAAAAATGAGGAAAATCACACTGTAGGACCTGAAATATGGTGACAAACCATGAAAGAATCGAAAAATGAGAAAATCATACTGTAATAACTAGAATATGGAGATAAAATCACTGAAAAATTTTGAAAATAAAAAACACACACAGAATGACCTGAAAAATGGCGAGGAAACCCTGAAAAACGGGGATAATGAAAAAAATCATACTGAAGGACCCCGAATATGGCGGAGAGAAACCCTGAAAAAGGTTGGAAAATAAGAAAATCATACTGTAGGACCCAGAATATGACGAAAAAAACTTATAAACGTTAAAAATTAAAAATTCACACTGTAGGACCCCGTATATGGCGAGACAACCTGAAAAAGGTAGAAAAAGAGAAAATCACACTGTAGGACCCAGAATATGAGGAGAAACCCTGAAAAAGTGGAAAATTAAAAATACACGCTGTAGGAACCAAAATATGGTGGATAACCCTGAAAAAAAGTAAAAAATTAAAAACTCACACTGAAGGACCTGGAATATGGCAAGAAAACCTGAAAATCGTGGAAATGAGAAAATCACACTGTAGAACACAGAATATGACGAAAAAACCTGAAAAACGTGGAAAATTAAAAATTCACACTGAAGGACCCAAATATGGCAAGAAAACCTGAAAAATGAGGAAAATTAAAAACTCACACTGAAGGACCCTGAATATGGCGAGAAAAACTGAAAAAGGTGGAAAATGAGAAAATCACACTGTAGGACCCAGAATATGACGAAAAAAACTTAAAAACGTTTAAAATAAAAATTTCACACTCTAGGACCCTGTATATGGCAAGAAAACCTGAAAAAGGTGGAAAATGATAAACTCACACTGTAGGACCCAGGAATTACTAAAAAATTTGAAAAGGGTCGAGAAAATGAGAAAGTCACTCTGTAGGACTCAGAATATGCAGAGAAACCATGAAAAACGTCAAAAATTAAAAATACACTCTGTAGGACCCAGAATATGGCGAGAAACCCTGAAAAAGTAGAAATTAAAAAACTCAAACAAAAGGACCCCGGATACTGCGCGAAAACCTGAAAAATGTGGAAAAAGAGAAAATCACACTGTAGGACCCAGAATATAACAAAAAAAAAAACTTAAAAAAGTTTTAAAATTAAAAATTCACAGTGTAGACCCAGAATATGGCAAGGAACTCTGAAAAACATGGAAAATTTAAAATTCACACTGTAAGACCCAGAATATGCAAGAAACCCTGAAAAAAGTAGAAAATTAAAAATTTACACAGTAGGTCCAGAATATGGGAAGAAACCTTGAAAAACATGGAAAATTAAAATTTTTACACTGTAGGACCCAGAATATGCCGAGAAAACCTGAAAAAGGTGGAAATTAATAATTTACACAGTAGGACGCAGAATATGGCGAGAAATCCTGAAAAAAGTAGAAAATTAAAAATATACACTGAAGAACTCTGAATATGGTGAGAAAACCTGAAAAAGGTGGAAAATGAGGAAAATCACATTGTAGGACCCAGAATTACGAAAAAACTTGAAAAATGTGGAAAATGAGGACAATCACACTGCAGGACCCAGAATATGCCGAGAAACCCAGAAAAACGTGAAAATTAAAAATTCACACTGTCGGATCCACAATATGGCAAGAAACCATGAAAAAAAGTGGAAAATTAAAAATTCCACACTGTATTACCCACATATGGCAAGAAACACTGAAAAACGTGGAAAATTAAAAATTCACACTGAAGGACCTGGAATATGGCAAGTAAACCTGAAAAACGTGGAAATGAGAAAAAAACACTGTAGGACCAGAATATGGACAAAAAAAAAAAATTAAAAACTTTTAAAATTAAAAATTCACACTGTATGACCCCAGAATATGGCGTGA
>NW_028227292.1:1699508-1720267 GCF_978045245.1 Mus caroli | reverse complement strand
AAATTAAAAACTGACAGTGAAGTATCCCAAATATGGCGAGAAAACCTGAAAAAGGTGGAAAATGAGAAAATCACACTACAGGACCCAGAATTACGAAAAAACATTGAAAAACGTGGAAAATTAGAAAATCACACTGCAGGACCCAGAATATGCCGAGAAACCCTGAAAAACCTGAAAATTAAAAATTCACACTATCGCACCCAGAATATGGTGAGAAACCCTGAAAAAAGTAGAAAATTAAAAACTCACAGTGAAGGATCCCAAATATGGCAAGAAAACAAGAAATAGGTGGAAAATTAGAAAACCACACTGTAGGACCAGAATGACTATAAAACTTGAAAAACGTGGAAAATGAAAAAATCACACTGCAGGACCCAGAATGTGCCAAGAAACCCTGAAAAACGTGAAAATTAAAAATTCACACTGTCGGACCCAATATATGGCAAGAAACCCTGAAAAAAGTACAAAATTAAAAACTGACAGTGAAGTATCCCAAATATGGCGAGAAAACCTGAAAAACGTGGAAATGAGAAAATCACAATGTATTACACAGAATTGGCGAGAAATACTGAAAAACGTGGAAAATGAAAAATTCACACTGAAGGACCCCAAATATGGCGAGAAAACCTGAAAAAGGTGGAAAATGTGAATAATCTCACTGTAGGACACAGAATTGGGAAAAAACTTGAAAATGTCATAAATGAGAAAATCACACTGTAGGTCCAGAATATGGCAAGGAAACCTGAAAAAAGTGGAAAATTAAAAAAACACTCAGTAGGACACAGAATATGGCGAGAAAGCCTAAAAAAAATTAGAAAATTAAAAATTCACACTGAAGGACTCCGAATATAGCAAGAAAACCTGAAAAAGGTGGAAAATGAGAAAATCACACTGTAGGACCAGAATGACTAAAAAACTTGAAAAACGTGGAAAATGAAAAAATCACACTGCAGGACACAGAATGTGCCGAGAAACCCTGAAAAACGTGAAAATTAAAAATTCACACTGTCGGACCCAATATATGGCAAGAAACCATGAAAAAAGTGGAAAATGAGAAAATCACACTGTAGGACCCTGAATATGGTGAGAAATACTGAAATTCGTGGAAAAATTAAAAATTCATACTGAAGGACCTGGAAAATGGCAAGAAAACCTGAAAAACGTGGAAATGAGAAAATCACACTGTAGGACCCTGAATATGAAGAAAAAACCTGAAAAACTTGGAAAATTATAAATTCACAGTGAAGGACCCAGAATATGGCGAGAAAACCTGAAAAACAAGGAAAATTAAAAACTCACACTGAAGAACCCAGATTATGGCGAGAAAACCTGAAAAAGGTGTAAATTGAGAATAATCCCACTGTAGGACCCAGAATTGCGAAAAAACTTGAAAAAGGTTCTAAATGAAAAAAATCACCCTGTAGAACCCAGAATATTTCGAGAAACCCTGAAAAACGTGGAAAATTAAAAATAAACGCCGTAGGACCCAGAATATGGCAAGAAACCCTGAAAAAAGTAGAAAATTAAAAACTCACACTGAAGGACCCAGAATATGGCAAGAAACCCTGAAAAAAGTACAAAATTAAAAACTGACAGTGAAGTATCCCAAATATGGCGAGAAAACCTGAAAAAGGTGGAAAATGAGAAAATCACACTACAGGACCCAGAATTACGAAAAAACATTGAAAAACGTGGAAAATTAGAAAATCACACTGCAGGACCCAGAATATGCCGAGAAACCCTGAAAAACCTGAAAATTAAAAATTCACACTATCGCACCCAGAATATGGTGAGAAACCCTGAAAAAAGTAGAAAATTAAAAACTCACAGTGAAGGATCCCAAATATGGCAAGAAAACAAGAAATAGGTGGAAAATTAGAAAACCACACTGTAGGACCAGAATGACTATAAAACTTGAAAAACGTGGAAAATGAAAAAATCACACTGCAGGACCCAGAATGTGCCAAGAAACCCTGAAAAACGTGAAAATTAAAAATTCACACTGTCGGACCCAATATATGGCAAGAAACCCTGAAAAAAGTACAAAATTAAAAACTGACAGTGAAGTATCCCAAATATGGCGAGAAAACCTGAAAAACGTGGAAATGAGAAAATCACAATGTATTACACAGAATTGGCGAGAAATACTGAAAAACGTGGAAAATGAAAAATTCACACTGAAGGACCCCAAATATGGCGAGAAAACCTGAAAAAGGTGGAAAATGTGAATAATCTCACTGTAGGACACAGAATTGGGAAAAAACTTGAAAATGTCATAAATGAGAAAATCACACTGTAGGTCCAGAATATGGCAAGGAAACCTGAAAAAAGTGGAAAATTAAAAAAACACTCAGTAGGACACAGAATATGGCGAGAAAGCCTAAAAAAAATTAGAAAATTAAAAATTCACACTGAAGGACTCCGAATATAGCAAGAAAACCTGAAAAAGGTGGAAAATGAGAAAATCACACTGTAGGACCAGAATGACTAAAAAACTTGAAAAACGTGGAAAATGAAAAAATCACACTGCAGGACACAGAATGTGCCGAGAAACCCTGAAAAACGTGAAAATTAAAAATTCACACTGTCGGACCCAATATATGGCAAGAAACCATGAAAAAAGTGGAAAATGAGAAAATCACACTGTAGGACCCTGAATATGGTGAGAAATACTGAAATTCGTGGAAAAATTAAAAATTCATACTGAAGGACCTGGAAAATGGCAAGAAAACCTGAAAAACGTGGAAATGAGAAAATCACACTGTAGGACCCTGAATATGAAGAAAAAACCTGAAAAACTTGGAAAATTATAAATTCACAGTGAAGGACCCAGAATATGGCGAGAAAACCTGAAAAACAAGGAAAATTAAAAACTCACACTGAAGAACCCAGATTATGGCGAGAAAACCTGAAAAAGGTGTAAATTGAGAATAATCCCACTGTAGGACCCAGAATTGCGAAAAAACTTGAAAAAGGTTCTAAATGAAAAAAATCACCCTGTAGAACCCAGAATATTTCGAGAAACCCTGAAAAACGTGGAAAATTAAAAATAAACGCCGTAGGACCCAGAATATGGCAAGAAACCCTGAAAAAAGTAGAAAATTAAAAACTCACACTGAAGGACCCAGAATATGGCAAGAAACCCTGAAAAAAGTACAAAATTAAAAACTGACAGTGAAGTATCCCAAATATGGCGAGAAAACCTGAAAAAGGTGGAAAATGAGAAAATCACACTACAGGACCCAGAATTACGAAAAAACATTGAAAAACGTGGAAAATTAGAAAATCACACTGCAGGACCCAGAATATGCCGAGAAACCCTGAAAAACCTGAAAATTAAAAATTCACACTATCGCACCCAGAATATGGTGAGAAACCCTGAAAAAAGTAGAAAATTAAAAACTCACAGTGAAGGATCCCAAATATGGCAAGAAAACAAGAAATAGGTGGAAAATTAGAAAACCACACTGTAGGACCAGAATGACTATAAAACTTGAAAAACGTGGAAAATGAAAAAATCACACTGCAGGACCCAGAATGTGCCAAGAAACCCTGAAAAACGTGAAAATTAAAAATTCACACTGTCGGACCCAATATATGGCAAGAAACCATGAAAAAAGTGGAAAATGAGAAAATCACACTGTATTACCAAGAATATGGTGAGAAATACTGAAATTTGTGGAAAAATTAAAAATTCACAGTGAAGGACCCGGAATATTGCGAGAAAACCTGAAAAACAAGGAAAATTAAAAACTCACACTGAAGGACCCAGAATATGGCGAGAAAACCTGAAAAAGGTAAAAAAATGAGAATAATCATACTGTAGGACCCAGAATTGCGAAAAAACTTGAAAAACATCGAAAATTAGAAAATCACACTGTAGGACCCAGAATATGCCGAGAAACCCTGAAAAATTAGAAATGTAAAAACTCATACTGAAGGACCCCAAATATGGCGAGAAAACCTGAAAAAGGTGGAAAATGAGAAAATCACACTGCAGGAACCAGAATATGCCGAGAAACCTTGAAAAAGGTGAAAATTAAAAATTCACACTATAGGACCCAGAATATGACCAAAAAAAACCAGAAAAACTTGGAAAACAAAATATTCACACTGAAGGACCCAGAATATGGCGAGAAAAACTGAAAATATGGAATATTAAAAATACACCCTATAGGACCCAGAACATGGCGAGAAACCCTGAAAAAAGGAGAAAATTAAAAACTCACACTGAAGGACCCCAAATATGGCAAGAAAAGCTGAAAAAGGTGGAAAATGAGAAATTCACACTGTAGGACCCAGAATTAGAAAAAAACTTGAAAAACGTGGAAAATGAGAAAATCACACTGTAGGACACAAAATATGCCGAGAAACCCTGAAAAACACGAAAATGAAAAATTCACACTGTCTAACACAGAATATGGTGAGAAACCATGAAAAAAGTGGAAAATTAAAAATTCACACTGTATTACCCAGAATATTCTGAGAAATATTGAAAAACGAGGAACATTAAAAATTCACACTGAAGGACCCAGAATATGACCAAAAAATCAGAAAAACTTGGAAAACAAAATATTCACACTGAAGGACCCAGAATATCGCGAGAAAACCTGAAAAAGGTGGAAAATGAGAACGTCACACTGTAGGACCCAGAATTGTGAAAAAAGTTGAAAAATGTCGAAAATGAGAAAATCACACTGTAGGACCCAGAATATGACGAAAAAAACCTGAAAAACGTGGAAAATTAAAAAAAAACCACGATGTAAGACACAGAATATGTCAAGAAACCCTGAAAAATGAGAACATTAAAAACTCACACTGAAGGACCCCAAAATGGTGAGAAAACCTGAAAAAAGTAGAAAATTAAAAATTCATACTGAAGGACCACGCATATGGCGAGAACACCTGAAAAAGTTGGAAAATGATAATAATCACACTGTAGTACCCAGAATTGCGAAAAAACTTGAAAATCTTTGAAAATGAGAAAATCAAACTGTAGGACCCAGAATATGCCTAGAAACACGGAAAACTTGGAAAATTAAAAATACACGCTGTAGGACCCAGAATATAGCCAGAAACCCTGAAAAAAGTAGAAAATTACAAACTCACACAGAAGGACCCCAAATATGGCGAGAAAACCTGAAAAAGGTGGAAAATGAGAAAATCACACTGTAGTACCCAGAATTACGAAAAAACTTGAAACACGAGGAAAATGAGGAAATCACACTGCAGCACCCAGAATATGCCGAGAAACCCTGAAAAACGTGAAAATTAAAATTCACAATGTCGGACACACAATATGGCGCGAAACCATGAAAAAAGAGGAAAATTAAAAATTCACACTGTATTACCCAGAATATGGCGAGAAATACTGAAAAACGTGGAAAATAAAATTCACACTGAAGGACGTGGAACATGGCAAGAAAACCTGAAACATGTGGAAATGAGAAAATCACACTGTAGGACCCAGAATATGACGAAAAAAACCTGAAAAACGTGGAAAATTAAAAACTCACACTGAAGGACTCAGAATATGGAGAGAAAACCCGAAAAAGGGGGAAAATGAGAAAATCACACTGTAAGACCCAGAATTGTGAAAAAACTTGAAAAATGTCGAAAATAAGAAAATCACAATGTAGGACCCAAAATATGAAGAAAAAACCTGAAAAACGAGAAAAATTATAATTTTGCCTATTAGCTAAGCGCATGAAAATCATGCTGAGAGAGAAGTTGGGGCAGCCCCCTACTGAAAAAGGAAAGAGCTCAGCTGATTATGTAAGGCTGGATAGAAGAAATCAGGGCCTTCTCTGCATCCCACACGTACAGTTGCAGGACTGAATGCCACCTTGGAAGCCTGGCCACCGTTCAGGACCTTGAAGATTTCGCCAGGAGCCTCGAAGTGTAGACACCAGAGAACCAGAGGTATCAGGGTTAGAATCAAGCCTCCCACCCCGGAGAGATGCCCGAAGCGACTCCTTAGAGGAGTCCCTCTCTTCTTTCATGGTATCTGGCAGTTTACCCAGTGGTGAAAATTCCGCAGAATCTGAGGCTTGTTCGGTTAAGTCCACACTGCACCTTCCAGCTCACAGAACCCTAGAAGGACTCATTCCTCCTACTCGCATCTTTCATTCTCTGCACAGGAATCCACCTTGTGATTTCAAAACACTGAGCTGGGAGACCCAGGCTCAGTCAGGACTCTACAGAGGCCAGAGGGCTGACTGTGGTTCTTGGAGTATGTTTCCTATCCGAAGTGCAAGGACTTCTTAAATGTAAAAATCCTTTGCCTTTTTATGGAGATTATGGAAAAAAGGGAAGTTCCAAGGCAGATTCGCAAAGCTGAGACCCTTGCCAGGTTTGGCAGCACCTCTCCTTTCTTAGATCTGCGCACCAGGGGACTTGAAAATGCTAGTCCAGCAAATCTGAAGAGGTCACAGGCTCTTGACTACTTTTTGGGTCCTGTAGGTTGGACCCAAGCAAACTAGTGATGATTAAAGGCTAGTGATCTGGAACCAGATTTGCACTTAAGGGCTACTGGCAAATTTCAAAGCGGTTTCTATTTGCCAGCCACATGTCTTGCAGCTAGTCTCACAATCCTGTTTTAGCTATTTGTGTTTCTTCTCATGTAGCTCAGGGTATGTCAAATACACTAAAGACCTGACTAGAAGCTGGTGCATCTCAGAGGCCTGCTCCAGTTCTCCCTGATTTGCCAGAGCAGCTGGATTGATTTTTTTTAATTCCAACATTTTCCAATATTTGTATCCTTCAGACTAATTTGTATAATGCCAGCAGTTCTTGGTGGACATTTTGAGTTATGAGCTGATGCTGTAGCTCATCTAATTGCTTGCCTAAGCCTGGGTTCCAACCTGAACACCAGATTAATACACATGCCTATCTTTCCAGCACACAAGAAGTGAAGGCATGAAGATTAGAAATGCAGCTATCCTTGACTTTGTCAGGAGCAGCCTAAGGTAAAGGAACAAGACTCTGCCTAAAACAGAAAACAAGGTCCAAAGAAACCAACCAAAAATACCACTTTGGGTACTTACGAATTTCCATTTTCATTTGTTTAGTCATACCTTCTAAGGAGCCAAGGTTGACTTTTAATTCTCAGGGTTTGATTGGCAAAAGAAGAGGACTGGTCCAAGATTTGAACCTAGGAAGATCCTCTCAGACCCTAAGCGAGAATCCTCTAGGGGTAGGACCAACAAGCCTTAAAGAGAAGCTCCAGCTAGTCTTTCTAAGAGGGATATCTTGGAATCCTCTGGTTGAATTCAGTAAACACCAAAAGAAATGAGTTTTGAATCTACCTGAAAAGGGTAATCCAAGACTACCCAGTGCCCCAATTGCTTGAGAATGTCAAAACTAGTGTAGAGTCTGTAACACTTGCACCCACTGCAATTTAGTACACCCAGTGCTGCTTCAAGCAGAGCAAAAGACCCACCAAATGCTCCCTACCTCCAGTTCTAATGTCAGAGATACAGAAAGCAGAACCCCAACCATTGGGCACTCCTGGGAAGTGCCAGCATTTTCTCCAGTCGAGACCCAACTAAAATAACATCTCGTCCAACTTTGGGCTCAAATCAACGACCCTGAGATTAATAATCTCGTGCTCTAACGACTGTGCTAGATAGGGAAGTGTTCTTTAGCTTAGAAGTTTATAATTGTGACCACCACTGGGTAAGCATCCCCAGAGCAAATCATTGGTGAGCACCTGCTCCATTGGCATATCATAGAAATACAATGCAGACAGGCAAAGCCATGGCTGGCACTGGAGGAGCATGGTTAAACCTGTTTCCATCGCTGTAGCAGGTCTTTGCGCATCTGATCAGTATTGGCTTACTAAACTGTATATTGGCCTCAACCGACGTCTGTGTTGTCCTCTGTTTCCCCCAAACTGAACGTAATCTAAATGTAAGAAATGTCTCCTGTGAGTCTGACACCCTGATTTTGTTGTTAACAGACATAGCGTGTCAAGTCTGAGCCTAGGTGGCACAGGATCTGGGAGCTGACTTAGGGTGGCCATAGGGGCCAACAGGTCAGTCAAGGGAATCCAACTAGAGCTCAAATGACTAACCTAGATGTCAGTAGGGTTAAGTTGGGGATACTAGTGAGGGTCCAACCAATCCAGGGGTACGGATCTGAGCCAAAGGAGGCTCAGGCAATGTCCTATCCACACCCACCCTCGGGGCTTCTCCTAGGTCCTTTTCTGTCAGAGTGCCAGGAATCTGGTTCTTACCTATGCCTCTGGAATGGGACCTATCACACTGCACACAGAATACCAGATGCTTCCATTGAAGCATCAAGAACACAGAGCAATGGCTGTCTGTCTTCAGGTGTATCCTATCCTCTAGTCCTATTTCCAAATTAAGGGCTTGGCTGAGCTGCCTCATTATGTAATTGCAAACCTTCCTAATCGTGGAAGGAAGAGGCACAAAAGAACCAGCATAGGAAGGAACCAATCATCACCTCCCTGCAACTCCAACTTAAAGGGGTTCACGTGTGACTTTCCCAAGGTTGGAACAATCTCCACCGCCATGCCACACTGTAGCCTCTTGTAGTTTTAAATGTTCTCTTAATGTATGCTTTTATATGAAGAAAGACTTGGTTTCTCTTTTCCATTTCAAAGATTACCAGACCTTTTTCTGTTTAGAGAATATGCTCATGACTATCCTTTAGATACAGTCAATATAACTGTTGCTCATAGAATTTACTTGTTTTCTTGATATTTTTAAGGGTAAATGGCAGAGTTTGTTTAAAAAATATTTTGCAGTTATTTATTTGTGTGAGTGATGAAGCTCTGATTTTTCAAACCTGTCAAGAGGTACGATGACCTCCCCTCTCTCTCTCTCAAAAGCCCTCTTTCCTCTCTCTCAATGTTGTATTTTATTTTTAGTGTAAGGGTGTTTTACATGTGTATCCAGTGCCCACAGAAGCCAGAACAGAGTATCAGATCCCCTGGAACTGGAGATGGGCCACCATATAGTTGCTGGTAGTTCAGCCTAGGTTCTCTGGAAGAGGAGACAATGCTGTTAATTGTTGGGCCCTTTAAGTGGCCCCACCCATCTTTAAATTTTTAGAAGTATATGTGAGGCTGTGTTTATGTACATCATATGCAGACCATAAGAGGGATTTAGATTCTCCAGAATCTGACACCCTCTTCTGGAGTGTCTGAAGACAGCTACAGTGTACTTATATCTAATAAATACATAAATAAATAAATAAACAAACAAACAAACAAACAAACAAGCAAACATTTTTTAAAAAGGATAAAAAAAAGAAAGACCAGGCAGGACTGCCATTTGCATGTTCATAGGGGAAACCTGGAGAGAGAGCAGTCTAACCTCAGCAGGTTGCTTCCCTCTGGATAGTAGCTCAGAGTGTAATCCGGCAAGACAGGCAAATCACTGATTTCAAGGACTGCCTGGTTCAGGACAGCCAATGCTATGAAGAGAAAGGAGCTATGTAGTGAAAACAAAGCAAGGAAACACTAACCAGGAAAAAGAATAGGCAGTGTAGCTTGTGATAGGGTACCAACAAGAGAAAGCCTTCTGTTACCACTTACAAACACAAGAAGCCTTGCACCATTCCGCCCGGGTTATTACCACTGGTTATGACCACAAGGCTTGGGCTCTTATGTCTATAGGAAGCACCTGTCTGTGCCTTTAAGTACCATTGAAAGTTCAGGGCGATAATTCATCTGTAACAAGCAACAGTGGTAAGAACCTGCAGCCTTTGAAAACAACTCTTTTTTTTAAAAAGCAGGGGACACAACTGAGCTGTAGAGCTCCTCAAGTTCAGCCCTATTACTTGGTAGGGAAACAGCCTCAGTGTCCAGAGCTGAGGTCTCACAGGCAACCTGCTGCAATTTTTGAGTACCATCTAGAGAGAGAAAAGATATGATGTGGTTGCTTAATTTATGCATTTTTTTATTTCTATTTGTTGTTTTGTTTTGTTTTATTTGGTTTTAGATAAGGCCTCAGTCTGTAGCTCTGGATGACCCAGGACTGACTACATGTGTTAATTAGGGTTTCACAGCTGAGAACAGACACCAAGAACAAGGTAAGACTTTGAAAACCCGACATTCAGTGTTGACTCAAGCTCTTAATGAGAGCACTTGGGAGGCAGAGGCAGTCAGTTTCTGAGTTCGAGGCCAGCCTGGTGAAAGAAAGACAGACAGACAGATCAGTAAAATAAAAGCCAGAACCTTCTCTGCTTTTGTTTTCTTTTGCCTTGAGGTAGGGTTTCTCTTGTTGTAGTCCAGGCAGTCTGTTCTGGAACTATCAGTGTAGGCTTGGGTAGCCTCAAACTCACAGAGGTCCTCTCTGCCTGCCTGCCTTTGCCACCCACATAGCCTGGCAGAAGCCAGAATCTCTTTTTCCCTCTTATTTATATATTTGTTTGTTTGTTTGCTTGCTTGCTTGCTTGTTTGTTTGTTGTTATTATTACTATTACTTTTCAATGTAAGTGTGTGTGTATGTGTGTGTGTGCTCTACCTGCTGCCTATATGACTACATGCCAGAAGAGGGCACCATAACCTAGGACAAGTCACCATGCAACTCCTGAGAATTAATTTAAAAAAAAGGAAATTCTAATCACATAGAAGGTAGATATCTGTGAGGCTGTCAGAGTGCTTTTTAAGGCTTACTGTAAATAATAAAAATTGTTTGTCTTTTACCAAACAACAGAAGGGAAGGGAGGTGGTGTGCCTGCATGTCTGTTGTCTGCATGTCTAATTCCTTGTTCTGTCACTCGGTTGAACATTGACACATTGACCTCACCATGCTGAAAGGCGACATGTGGATGGCGGTCATCTTGTCTACTGACTGCACACCCTTCTCAAGATGGAGGTGGCTGGCCATCACGAGACCTATTGTTCCAGGTGGCTTCTGTTTCTTCCCCTTCTTTCCCAGCTACTAGTGGAATAGCACTTAACTGAATCCAGTGCAGAAGGGTGAGGAATCACTGAAAAGCCACCAGCAGCCATGGCCACATGTTTTTCTCTTGCTTTTTGTCTATTACTTCTTTATTATTTTTAGGAGGGAGGGGCGTTCAAGACAGTGTTTCTTTGTGTAGCCCTGGGTGTCTTGGAACTCACTCTGTAGACCAGGATGGCCTGGAATGAAGAAATCTGCCGGCCTCTGCCTGCCAAGTGCTGGGATTAAAGGGGTGCTCCACCATACCCGGCTTCCTTGTTTATTTCTAAGAATCCGTGGGAAATATGATTTCTTTAATCTGTGTACCCTAGACTAACACACACATGCAACACACAGGGAGTGAAAGAGAAAGAAAAGGAGGAATGACATGAATTTTAGGAAAAAGAGATATTAATGGATTAATATTACTTCTATTCATACATTTATACAAACATACACAGAATTAGAGTAGAGCTGAGGCAATTGTGGAACACACCTTTAGCCTCAGGCAGATTTCTGCATTCAAGGTCACCCTGGCTTACAGAGGGAGTTCCAAGTCAGCCAGGACTGCACAGAGAAACCCGTTCTGAGAAAAAAATAATAATTGAAAGAAAGAAAGAGAGAAAGAAAGAAAGAAAGAAAGAAAGAAAGAAAGAAAGAAAGAAAGAAAGAAAGAGGATAAAAAGTTTTTAAAAATTAAGAAAAAAAATTACCAGATTACCATCAAGCACTCACAGCAATGGCTGTCTTCAGGTGTATCCTTTCAGCCTCCAAAACAAAAAGCAATGGCTGTCTGTCTTCAGGTGTATCCTATTCTCCAGTCTTATTTCCAACCTAAGAGCTGGGCTGAGCTGCCTCATTATGTAATTGCAAACCTTCCTTGGTTTGTCTTTTCCATTTCTAAGACTAACAGACCTTTTTCTATCTAGAGAATATGCTCATGACTGTCCTTTAGATATAGTAAATATAACTGTTGCTCATAGAACTTGTTTTCTAGGAATTTTTAAAGGTAAATGGCAGAGTTTATTTATAAAAAATATTTTGCATTTATTTATTTGTGTAAGTGATGAAACTCAGGTCTTCAAACTCGTCAGGAGGTATGATTACCTCCCCTCTCTCTCACCCCCTCTCTCTCCTCTCTCTCAATGATCTATTTTATTTTTAGTGTAAGTGTGTTTTGCATGTGTATGCTGTGCCCACAGACTCCAGAACAGAGTATTATATCCCCTGGAACTGGAGATGGGCCACCATATATATACTGGTAATTGAGCCCAGGTTCTCTGGAAGAGGAGAGAATGCTCTTAATTGTTGAGTCCTCTCTGTAGCCACATCTTTCATTATTTTTTTTTTGAGTATATGTGAGGCTGTGTTTATATACATCATATGCAGACAATAAGAATGATTTAGATTCTTCTGAATCTGACACCCTCTTCTGGAGTGTCTGAAGATTGCTACAGCATACTTAAATATAATAAATAAATAAATCTTTAAAAAGAAAAGGAAAAGAAAAAAAGAAAGACCAGTCATGCCATATGCATGTTCATAGAGGAAACTGGAAGAGACCCCAATCTAACCTCAGCAGGGTGCTTCCTTCTGGATGGTAGCTCACAGTTTCATCCCAGCAAGACAGGCAAATCACTGAGTTCAAGGACAGTAAGGTTCAGGACCACCAAGGTTAGGAAGGGAAAGGGGCTATGTAGAGAATACAAACCAACAAAACAACAACAAGGAAAAAGAAGTGACAGTGTAACTTGGGGTAGGGTACCAACTAGAGAAAGCCTTCTGTTACCACTTACAAACACCAGTAGCCTTGCACCCTTCTGCCCAGGTCCCTGTCTACCTTTCTAGTAATTGTTAGGATGCCAGGGGGTGGGGGAATCCAGATTAACTTTTTAATAACAAAGAATTGGCCTTTTATGTCTATAGGAAGCCCATCTCAGTGCGTTTAACTACCACTGAAAGTTCAGGGCTGTGACTCAATTGTAACAAGCAACAGTGCTAAGATTCTGCAGCCTTTGAAAACAAATTTTTTTTAAAGTGGGGGACACAACTCAGCAGTAAAACCCCTCAGGTTCAGCCATAATACTTGTTAGGTAAACAGTCTCAATGTCCAGAGCTGAGGTCTCATGGGTGAACTGCTTCAAGCTCTGAGTATCATCTAAAGAAAGAAAAGATATCATGTGGTTGCTTAATTTATTTATTTTATTATTTCTATTTTTTGTTTTGTTTTGTTTTGTTTTAGATAATGCCTCACTCTGTAGCTATGGCTGATCTAGGACTGACTACATGTCTTAACTAGGGTTTCACAGCTGAGAAACAGACACCATAACAATGTAAGACTTAGAAAACCCAACAGTCAGTGGTGGCTCTTGCTCTTAATGAGAGCACTCTGGAGGCAGAGGCAGTCAGTTTCTGAGTTCAACGCCAGCCTGGTTAAAAACAGGGTCAGGAAGGCAGGGCTAGGCTAGGCAGGGAAGGGCTGGGCTAGGCAGGGATATGCAGGGAAGGGCTAGGCTAGGCAGGGCGTGGCAAGGCAGGGCTAGTCAGGGCTTGGCAAGGCAGGGCTAGGCAGGGCTTGGCAAGGCAGGGCTAGGGAGGGCTGGGCTAGGCAGGGCTAGGCTGTGTTAGGCTGGGCTAGGCAGGGCTAGGCTAGGCTAGGCAAGGCAGGGCCATATTCTGGGTCCCATAGTGTGAATTTTTAAATTTCACGATTTTCAGGGTTTCTCGGAAAATTCTGGGTCCTGCAGTGTGATTTTCTCATTTTCCAAGTTTTTCAAGTTTTTTCATTTTTCTGGGTCCTTCAGTGTGATTTTCTCATTTTCCACCTTTTTCAAGTATTCTCGCCATAATCGGGGTCCTTCAGTGTGAGTTTTTAATTTTCTACTTTTTTCATGGTTTCTTGCCATATTCTGTGTCCTACAGAGTGTATTTTTAATTTTCCACGTTTTTCAGGGTTTCTAGGCATATTCTAGGTCCTACAGTGTGATTTTTCTCATTTTCCACTTTTTTCAATTTTTTTTCGCATTACTGTGTCCTATAGTATGATTTTCTCATTTTCCACCTTTTTCAGGTTTTCTCGCTATATTTGGGTTCCTTCAGTGTAAGTTTTTAATTTTCTACTTTTTTCAAGGTTTCTCGCCATATTCTGGGTCCTACAGCGTGTATTTTTAATTTTCTACTTTTTTCAGGTTTTCTGGCCATATTCTGGGTCCTTCAGTGTGAGTTTTAATTTTACTCGTTTTTTAGGTTTTCTCGCCATATTCCCGGTCCTTCGGTGTGAATTTTTATTTTTCTACGTTTCCAACATTTTTAGTCATATTCTGGGTCCTACAGTATGATTTTCTCATTTCCACGTTTTTCAGGTTTTCTTGCCATATTCCAGGTCCTTCAGTGTGAATTTTTAATTTTCCACGTTTTTCAGTATTTCTCGCCATATTCTGCGTAATACAGTGTGAATTTTTAATTTTCCAATTTTTCATTGATTCTCGCCATATTCTGTGTCCGAGAGTGTGAATTTTTAATTTTCACGTTTTTCAGGGTTTCTCAGCATATTCTAGATCCTGCAGTGTGATTTTTCTCATTTTCCATGTTTTTCGAATTTTTATGTAATTCTGGGTCCTACAGTGTGATTTTCTCATTTTCCACTTTTTCAGGTTTTCTCCCCATATTTGGGGTCCTTCTGTGTGAGTTTTTTATTTTCTACTTTTTTCAGGTTTTCTCGCCATATTCTGGGTCTTCAGTGTGAGTTTTTAATTTTCCTCGTTTTTCAGGTTTTTTTTTTTTGTCATATTCTGGGTCTTACAGTGTGATTTTCTCATTTCCACCTTTTTCAGGTTTTCTCACAATATTCCAGTTCTTCAGTGTGAGTTTTTAATTATCCATGTTTTTCACGATTTCTCGCCAGGTACTACAGTGTGATTTTCTCATTATTCGACTATACAGGGTTTCTCACCCTATTCCAAGTCCTACAGTGTTCTTTTCTCATTTTCCCTGTTTTTCAGGATTTCTCGCCCTATTCCAGGTCCTTCTGTGTGAGTTTTTAATTTTCCAAGAATTTCACTGTTTCTTGCCATATTCCAGGTCCTTCAGTGTGAGTTTTTAATTTTCAACATTTTTCATGGTTAATCGCCTTATTCTAGGTACTACAGTACGATTTTCTCATTTTTCGAAGTTTTCAGGGTTTCTCACCAGATTCCAGGTCCTACAGTGTGATTTTCTAATTTTTCGAGTTTTTCAGGGTTTCTCACCATATTCCAGGTCCTACAGTGTGATTTTCTCATTATTCGACTATACAGGGCTTCTCACCATATTCCAGGTCCTACAGTGTGATTTTCTCATTTTCAAGGTTCTACTTTCTGATTTTCTCATTTTCCACATTTTTCAGGATTTCTTGCCATATTCCAGCCCCCTGTTTGAATAATTAATTATCCATGTTTTTCAGGGTTTCTCGCCATATTCTGGGACCTACAGTTTGATTTACTCATTTTTCGACTTTTCCAGGTTTTCTCACCATATTCCAGGTCCTACACTGTGATTTTCTCATTTTTCACATTTTTCAGGATTTCTTTCCATATTCCAGTCCTTTAGTGTGATTTTTAAATTATCCACGTTTTTTTTTTTTTTTGGTCTCTCGCCATATTCCAAGTCCTTCAGTATGAGACCTTAATTTTCGGCATTTTTCAGGGTTTATCGCCATATTCCAGGTCCTTCAGTGTGAGTTTTTAATTTTCTACTCTTTTCAGGGATTCTCGCCATATTCTGGGTCCTACAGAGTGTATTTTTAATTTTCCACGTTTTTCAGGGTTTCTCGGCATATTCTGGGTCCTACAGTGTGATTTTCTCATTTTCCACTATTTTCAATTTTTTTCGCATTACTGTGTCCTACAGTATGATTTTCTCATTTTCCACCTTTTTCAGGTTTTCTCGCAATAATGGGGTCCTTCAGTGTGAGTTTTTAATTTTCCACGTTTTTCAGTATTTCTCGCCATATTCTGCGTAATATAGTGTGAATTTTTAATTTTCCAATTTTTCATTGATTCTCGCCATATTCTGTGTCCGAGAGTGTGAATTTTTAATTTTCACATTTTTCAGGGTTTCCCGGCATATTCTAGATCCTGCAGTGTGATTTTTCTCATTTTCCATGTTTTTCGAATTTTTATGTAATTCTGGGTCCTACAGTGTGATTTTCTCATTTTCCACTTTTTCAGGTTTTCTCCCCATATTTGGGGTCCTTCTGTGTGAGTTTTTTATTTTCTACTTTTTTCAGGTTTTCTCGCCATATTCTGGGTCTTCAGTGTGAGTTTTTAATTTTCCTCGTTTTTCAGGTTTTTTTTTTTGTCATATTCTGGGTCTTACAGTGTGATTTTCTCATTTCCACCTTTTTCAGGTTTTCTCACAATATTCCAGTTCTTCAGTGTGAGTTTTTAATTATCCATGTTTTTCACGATTTCTCGCCAGGTACTACAGTGTGATTTTCTCATTATTCGACTATACAGGGTTTCTCACCCTATTCCAAGTCCTACAGTGTTCTTTTCTCATTTTCCCTGTTTTTCAGGATTTCTCGCCCTATTCCAGGTCCTTCTGTGTGAGTTTTTAATTTTCCAAGAATTTCACTGTTTCTTGCCATATTCCAGGTCCTTCAGTGTGAGTTTTTAATTTTCAACATTTTTCATGGTTAATCGCCTTATTCTAGGTACTACAGTACGATTTTCTCATTTTTCGAAGTTTTCAGGGTTTCTCACCAGATTCCAGGTCCTACAGTGTGATTTTCTAATTTTTCGAGTTTTTCAGGGTTTCTCACCATATTCCAGGTCCTACAGTGTGATTTTCTCATTTTCAAGGTTCTACTTTCTGATTTTCTCATTTTCCACATTTTTCAGGATTTCTTGCCATATTCCAGCCCCCTGTTTGAATAATTAATTATCCATGTTTTTCAGGGTTTCTCGCCATATTCTGGGACCTACAGTTTGATTTACTCATTTTTCGACTTTTCCAGGTTTTCTCACCATATTCCAGGTCCTACACTGTGATTTTCTCATTTTTCACATTTTTCAGGATTTCTTTCCATATTCCAGTCCTTTAGTGTGATTTTTAAATTATCCACGTTTTTTTTTTTTTTTGGTCTCTCGCCATATTCCAAGTCCTTCAGTATGAGACCTTAATTTTCGGCATTTTTCAGGGTTTATCGCCATATTCCAGGTCCTTCAGTGTGAGTTTTTAATTTTCTACTCTTTTCAGGGATTCTCGCCATATTCTGGGTCCTACAGAGTGTATTTTTAATTTTCCACGTTTTTCAGGGTTTCTCGGCATATTCTGGGTCCTACAGTGTGATTTTCTCATTTTCCACTATTTTCAATTTTTTTCGCATTACTGTGTCCTACAGTATGATTTTCTCATTTTCCACCTTTTTCAGGTTTTCTCGCAATAATGGGGTCCTTCAGTGTGAGTTTTTAATTTTCCACGTTTTTCAGTATTTCTCGCCATATTCTGCGTAATATAGTGTGAATTTTTAATTTTCCAATTTTTCATTGATTCTCGCCATATTCTGTGTCCGAGAGTGTGAATTTTTAATTTTCACATTTTTCAGGGTTTCCCGGCATATTCTAGATCCTGCAGTGTGATTTTTCTCATTTTCCATGTTTTTCGAATTTTTATGTAATTCTGGGTCCTACAGTGTGATTTTCTCATTTTCCACTTTTTCAGGTTTTCTCCCCATATTTGGGGTCCTTCTGTGTGAGTTTTTTATTTTCTACTTTTTTCAGGTTTTCTCGCCATATTCTGGGTCTTCAGTGTGAGTTTTTAATTTTCCTCGTTTTTCAGGTTTTTTTTTTGTCATATTCTGGGTCTTACAGTGTGATTTTCTCATTTCCACCTTTTTCAGGTTTTCTCACAATATTCCAGTTCTTCAGTGTGAGTTTTTAATTATCCATGTTTTTCACGATTTCTCGCCAGGTACTACAGTGTGATTTTCTCATTATTCGACTATACAGGGTTTCTCACCCTATTCCAAGTCCTACAGTGTTCTTTTCTCATTTTCCCTGTTTTTCAGGATTTCTCGCCCTATTCCAGGTCCTTCTGTGTGAGTTTTTAATTTTCCAAGAATTTCACTGTTTCTTGCCATATTCCAGGTCCTTCAGTGTGAGTTTTTAATTTTCAACATTTTTCATGGTTAATCGCCTTATTCTAGGTACTACAGTACGATTTTCTCATTTTTCGAAGTTTTCAGGGTTTCTCACCAGATTCCAGGTCCTACAGTGTGATTTTCTAATTTTTCGAGTTTTTCAGGGTTTCTCACCATATTCCAGGTCCTACAGTGTGATTTTCTCATTATTCGACTATACAGGGCTTCTCACCATATTCCAGGTCCTACAGTGTGATTTTCTCATTTTCAAGGTTCTACTTTCTGATTTTCTCATTTTCCACATTTTTCAGGATTTCTTGCCATATTCCAGCCCCCTGTTTGAATAATTAATTATCCATGTTTTTCAGGGTTTCTCGCCATATTCTGGGACCTACAGTTTGATTTACTCATTTTTCAACTTTTCCAGGTTTTCTCACCATATTCCAGGTCCTACACTGTGATTTTCTCATTTTTCACATTTTTCAGGATTTCTTTCCATATTCCAGTCCTTTAGTGTGATTTTTAAATTATCCACGTTTTTTTTTTTTTTTGGTCTCTCGCCATATTCCAAGTCCTTCAGTATGAGACCTTAATTTTCGGCATTTTTCAGGGTTTTATCGCCATATTCCAGGTCCTTCAGTGTGAGTTTTTAATTTTCTACTCTTTTCAGGGATTCTCGCCATATTCTGGGTCCTACAGAGTGTATTTTTAATTTTCCACGTTTTTCAGGGTTTCTCGGCATATTCTGGGTCCTACAGTGTGATTTTCTCATTTTCCACTATTTTCAATTTTTTTCGCATTACTGTGTCCTACAGTATGATTTTCTCATTTTCCACCTTTTTCAGGTTTTCTCGCAATAATGGGGTCCTTCAGTGTGAGTTTTTAATTTTCCACGTTTTTCAGTATTTCTCGCCATATTCTGCGTAATATAGTGTGAATTTTTAATTTTCCAATTTTTCATTGATTCTCGCCATATTCTGTGTCCGAGAGTGTGAATTTTTAATTTTCACATTTTTCAGGGTTTCCCGGCATATTCTAGATCCTGCAGTGTGATTTTTCTCATTTTCCATGTTTTTCGAATTTTTATGTAATTCTGGGTCCTACAGTGTGATTTTCTCATTTTCCACTTTTTCAGGTTTTCTCCCCATATTTGGGGTCCTTCTGTGTGAGTTTTTTATTTTCTACTTTTTTCAGGTTTTCTCGCCTTATCCTGGGTCTTCAGTGTGAGTTTTTTAATTTTCCTCGTTTTTTAGGTTTTTTTTTTTGTCATATTCTGGGTCTTACAGTGTGATTTTTCTCATTTCCACCTTTTTCAGGTTTTCTCACCATATTCCATTTCTTCAGTGTGAGTTTTTAATTATCCATGTTTTTCACGATTTCTCGCCAGGTACTACAGTGTGATTTTCTCATTATTCGACTATACAGGGTTTCTCACCCTATTCCAAGTCCTACAGTGTTCTTTTCTCATTTTCCCTGTTTTTCAGGATTTCTCGCCCTATTCCAGGTCCTTCTGTGTGAGTTTTTAATTTTCCAAGAATTTCACTGTTTCTTGCCATATTCCAGGTCCTTCAGTGTGAGTTTTTAATTTTCAACATTTTTCATGGTTAATCGCCTTATTCTAGGTACTACAGTACGATTTTCTCATTTTTCGAAGTTTTCAGGGTTTCTCACCAGATTCCAGGTCCTACAGTGTGATTTTCTCATTATTCGACTATACAGGGCTTCTCACCATATTCCAGGTCCTACAGTGTGATTTTCTCATTTTTAGACTTTTTAGGGCTTTCTACCATATTCCAGGTCCTACTTTCTGATTTTCTCATTTTCCACATTTTTCAGGATTTCTTGCCATATTCCAGGCCTTCAATGTGATTTTTTAATTATCCACGTTTTTCAGGGTTTCTC
The DNA here is from genome assembly GCF_978045245.1 of Mus caroli. Taxonomy (NCBI): domain Eukaryota; kingdom Metazoa; phylum Chordata; class Mammalia; order Rodentia; family Muridae; genus Mus; species Mus caroli. Next base: position 1,700,332 of record NW_028227292.1, on the reverse strand, counting down.
GCCATATTCCAGGTCCTTCAGTGTGGTTTTCTCATTTTCCACATTTTTCAGGATTTCTTGCCATATTCCAGCCCCCTGTTTGAATAATTAATTATCCACGTTTTTCAGGGTTTCTCGCCATATTCTGGGACCTACAGTTTGATTTACTCATTTTTCGACTTTCCAGGGTTTCTCACCATATTCCAGGTCCTACACTGTGATTTTCTCATTTTTCACATTTTTCAGGATTTCTTTCCATATTCCAGTCCTTTAGTGTGATTTTTAAATTATCCACGTTTTTTTTTGGTCTCTCGCCATATTCCAAGTCCTTCAGTATGAGACCTTAATTTTCGGCATTTTTCAGGGTTTATCGCCATATTCCAGGTCCTTCAGTGTGAGTTTTTAATTTTCTACTCTTTTCAGGGATTCTCGCCATATTCTGGGTCCTACAGAGTGTATTTTTAATTTTCCACGTTTTTCAGGGTTTCTCGGCATATTCTGGGTCCTACAGTGTGATTTTCTCATTTTCCACTTTTTTTCAATTTTTTTCGCATTACTGTGTCCTACAGTATGATTTTCTCATTTTTCCACCTTTTTCAGGTTTTCTCGCAATAATGGGGTCCTTCAGTGTGAGTTTTTAATTTTCCACCGTTTTTCAGTATTTCTCGCCATATTCTGCTTAATATAGTGTGAATTTTTAATTTTCCACTTGTTTCATGGATTCTTGCCATATTCTGTATCCGACAGTGTGAAGTTTTAATTTTCATGTTTTTCAGGGTTTCTCGGCATATTCTAGGTCCTGCAGTGTGATTTTCTCATTTTCCAAGTTTTTCGATTTTTTTACG
>NW_028227292.1:1632991-1699408 GCF_978045245.1 Mus caroli | reverse complement strand
AATATTTAAATTTTCCATGTTTTTCAGGTTTTTTCATCAAATTCTGGGTCCTACAGTGTGATTTTCTCATTCCCACGTTTTTCAGGTTTTCTTGCCATATTCCAGGTCCTCAGTGTGAATTATAATTTTCCACTTATTTCATGGTTTCTCGCCATATTCTGGGGCCGACAGTGTGAATTTTTTATTTTCATGTTTTTCAGGGTTTCTCGGCATATTCTGGGTCCTATAGTGTGATTTACTCATTTTCGACGTTTTTCAAGTTTTTTCGCAATTCTGGGTCCTTTGGTGTGATTTCCTCATTTTCCACCTCTTTCAGGTTTTCTTGTCATATTCGGGGTCCTTCTGTGTGAGTTTTTTAATTTCTACTTTTTTCAGGGTTTCTCGCCATATTCTGGGTCCTACAGTGTGAATTTTAAATTTTGTATATTTTTAAGTTTTTTTTCATAATATTCTGGGTCTTACAGTGTTATTTTCTCATTTTCCACCTTTTTCAGTGTTTCTCGCCATATTCTGGGTCCTACAATGTAAAATATTTAATTTTCCATCGTTTTCAGGTTTTCTAGCCATATTCTGGGTCCTTCAGTGTGATTTTTAAATTTTTCTCCGTTTTCAGGTTTTCTCGCTAGTTCTGGGTCCTACAGCGTGTATTTTTACTTTTCTATGTTTTTCAGGGTTTCTCTGCATATTCTGAGTCCTACAGTGTGATTTTCTCATTTTCGACGTTTTTCAAGTTTTTACGCAATCTGTGTCCTACAGTGTGATTTTCTCATGTTCCACTTTTTTCAGGTTTTCTCGTCATATACTGGGTCCTATAGTGTGAAGTTTTTATTTTTAAACGTTTTAAGTTTTTTTCGTCATATTCTGGGTCCTACAGTGTGATTTTCTCATTTTCCACCTTTTTCAGGTGTTCTCGCCATATTGGGGGTCCTTCAGTTTGAGTTTTTAATTTTCTACTTTTTTCGGGGTTTGCTGCCATATTCTGGGACCTACAGCGTGTATTTTTAATTTTCCAGGTTTTCAGGTTTTCCTGCCATATACTCTGTCCTACAGTGTGATTTTCTCATTTCCACCTTTTTCAGGTTTTCTTGCCATATTCCTTCATAGGTCCTTCAGTCTGAGTTTTAAATTTCTACTTCTTTCAGGTTTTCTCGCCCTATTCTGGGTCCATCAGTGTGAGTTTTTAATTTTACTCGTTTTCAGTTTTTCTCGCCATATTCCGGGTCCTTCAGTGTGAATTTTTAATTTTCCACGTTTTGCAGGTTTTTTCGTAATATTCAGGGTCTTACGGTGTGATTTTTCTCATTTTCTATCTTTTTCAGGTTTTCTCGACATATTTGGTGGTCCTTCAGTGTGAGTTTTTACTTTCTCTAATTTTTCAGGGTTTTTCGACCTATTTTGGGTCCTACAGCCTGTATTTTTAATTTTCACGTTTTTCAGGGTTTCATGGCATATTCTTTGTTCTACAGTGTGATTTTCTCATTTTCGACGTTTTTCAATTTTTTTTTGTAAATCTGGGTCCTACAGTGTGATCATTCTCATTTTACAAATTTTTCAGGTTTTCTCGCCTATTTGGGGTCCTTCCGTGTGAGTTTTTAATTTTCTACTTTTTTCGGGGTTTCTCCCCATATTCTGGGTCCTACAGCTTGTATTTTTAATTTTCTACTTTTTTTCAGGTTTTCTCACCATATTCTGTGTCCTTCAGTGTGAGTTTTTAAGTTTCCTCATTTTTCAGCTTTTCTCACCATATTCTGTGTTCTTCAGTGTGAGTTTTTAATTTTCCTCATTTTTCAGGTTTTCTTGCCATATTCCGGGTCCTTCAGTGTTAATTTTTAGTTTTCCACGTTTTTCAGGTTTTTTGGTCATATTCTGGGTCCTACAGTGTGATTTTCTCATTTCTACGTTTTTTAGGATTTCTTGCCGTATTCCAAGTCCTTCAGTGTGAATTTTTAATTTTCCACATTTTTTCAGTATTTCTCGCCATATTCTGGGTAATACGGTGTGAAATTTTAATTTTCCACTTTTTTCATGGTTTCTTGCCATATTCTGGGACCGACAGTGTGAATTTTTAATTTTCACCTTTTTCATGGTTTCTCAGCATTTTCTGGTACCTTCAGGGTGATTTTCTCATTTTCCACGTTTTTCAAGTTTTTTCGTAATTCTGGGTCCTACAGTGTTATTTTCTCATTTTCCACCTTTTTCAGGTTTTCTCGCCATATTTGGGGTATTCAGTATATGTTTTTACATTTCTAATTTTTCAGGGTTTTTCGACATATCTTGGGTCCTACAGCGTGTATTTTTAATTTTCCACGTTTTCAGGGTTTCTCGGCTTATTCTGGGTCCTACAGTGTGATCTGCTCATTTTCGACGTCTTTCAAGTTTTTTCGCAATTTTGGGTCTTACAGTATTATTATTCATTTTCCACCTTTTTCAGTTTTTCTCTCCATATTCGGGGTCCTTCAGTGTGAATTTTTATTTTCTACTTTTTTCAGTAGAAAAAAAATTTCAGGTTTTCTCGCCATATTCTGGGTCCTTCAGTGTGAGTTTTTAATTTTCTTCGTTTTTCAGGTTTTCTTGCCATATTCCAGGTCCTCAGTGTGAATTTATAATTTTCCACTTATTTCATGGTTTCTCGCCATATTCTGGGGCCGACAGTGTGAATTTTTTATTTTCATGTTTTTCAGGGTTTCTCGGCATATTCTGGGTCCTATAGTGTGATTTACTCATTTTCGACGTTTTTCAAGTTTTTTCGCAATTCTGGGTCCTTTGGTGTGATTTCCTCATTTTCCACCTCTTTCAGGTTTTCTTGTCATATTCGGGGTCCTTCTGTGTGAGTTTTTTAATTTCTACTTTTTCAGGGTTTCTCGCCATATTCTGGGTCCTACAGTGTGAATTTTAAATTTTGTATATTTTTAAGTTTTTTTTCATAATATTCTGGGTCTTACAGTGTTATTTTCTCATTTTCCACCTTTTTCAGTGTTTCTCGCCATATTCTGGGTCCTACAATGTAAATATTTAATTTTCCATCGTTTTCAGGTTTTCTAGCCATATTCTGGGTCCTTCAGTGTGATTTTTAAATTTTTCTCCGTTTTCAGGTTTTCTCGCTAGTTCTGGGTCCTACAGCGTGTATTTTTACTTTTCTATGTTTTTCAGGGTTTCTCTGCATATTCTGAGTCCTACAGTGTGATTTTCTCATTTTCGACGTTTTTCAAGTTTTTACGCAATCTGTGTCCTACAGTGTGATTTTCTCATGTTCCACTTTTTTCAGGTTTTCTCGTCATATACTGGGTCCTATAGTGTGAAGTTTTTATTTTTAAACGTTTTTAGTTTTTTTCGTCATATTCTGGGTCCTACAGTGTGATTTTCTCATTTTCCACCTTTTTCAGGTGTTCTCGCCATATTGGGGGTCCTTCAGTTTGAGTTTTTAATTTTCTACTTTTTTCGGGGTTTGCTGCCATATTCTGGGACCTACAGCGTGTATTTTTAATTTTCCAGGTTTTCAGGTTTTCCTGCCATATACTCTGTCCTACAGTGTGATTTTCTCATTTCCACCTTTTTCAGGTTTTCTCGCCATATTCCTTCATAGGTCCTTCAGTCTGAGTTTTTAATTTTCTACTTCTTTCAGGTTTTCTCGCCCTATTCTGGGTCCACAGTGTGAGTTTTTAATTTTACTCGTTTTCAGTTTTTCTCGCCATATTCCGGGTCCTTCAGTGTGAATTTTTAATTTTCCACGTTTTGCAGGTTTTTTCGTAATATTCAGGGTCTTACGGTGTGATTTTTCTCATTTTCTATCTTTTTCAGGTTTTCTCGACATATTTGGGGTCCTTCAGTGTGAGTTTTTACTTTTCTAATTTTTCAGGGTTTTTTGACCTATTTTGGGTCCTACAGCATGTATTTTTAATTTTCACGTTTTTCAGGGTTTCATGGCATATTCTTTGTTCTACAGTGTGATTTTCTCATTTTCGACGTTTTTCAATTTTTTTTTGTAAATCTGGGTCCTACAGTGTGATCATTCTCATTTTACAAATTTTTCAGGTTTTCTCGCCTATTTGGGGTCCTTCCGTGTGAGTTTTTAATTTTCTACTTTTTTCGGGGTTTCTCCCCATATTCTGGGTCCTACAGCTTGTATTTTTAATTTTCTACTTTTTTTCAGGTTTTCTCACCATATTCTGTGTCCTTCAGTGTGAGTTTTTAAGTTTCCTCATTTTTCAGCTTTTCTCACCATATTCTGTGTTCTTCAGTGTGAGTTTTTAATTTTCCTCATTTTTCAGGTTTTCTTGCCATATTCCGGGTCCTTCAGTGTTAATTTTTAGTTTTCCACGTTTTTCAGGTTTTTTGGTCATATTCTGGGTCCTACAGTGTGATTTTCTCATTTCTACGTTTTTTAGGATTTCTTGCCGTATTCCAAGTCCTTCAGTGTGAATTTTTAATTTTCCACATTTTTCAGTATTTCTCGCCATATTCTGGGTAATACGGTGTGAAATTTTAATTTTCCACTTTTTTCATGGTTTCTTGCCATATTCTGGGACCGACAGTGTGAATTTTTAATTTTCACCTTTTTCATGGTTTCTCAGCATTTTCTGGTACCTTCAGGGTGATTTTCTCATTTTCCACGTTTTTCTAGTTTTTTTCGTAATTCTGGGTCCTACAGTGTTATTTTCTCATTTTCCACCTTTTTCAGGTTTTCTCGCCATATTTGGGGTATTCAGTGTATGTTTTTACATTTCTAATTTTTCAGGGTTTTTTCGACATATCTTGGGTCCTACAGCGTGTATTTTTAATTTTCCACGTTTTCAGGGTTTCTCGGCTTATTCTGGGTCCTACAGTGTGATCTGCTCATTTTCGACGTCTTTCAAGTTTTTTCGCAATTTTGGGTCCTACAGTATTATTATTCTCATTTTCCACCTTTTTCAGTTTTTCTCTCCATATTCGGGGTCCTTCAGTGTGAATTTTTATTTTCTACTTTTTTCAGGTTTTCTCGCCATATTCTGGGTCCTTCAGTGTGAGTTTTTAATTTTCTTCGTTTTTCAGGTTTTCTCCCCATATTCTGGGTCCTTCAGTGTGAATTTTTAATTTTCCACGTTTTTCAGGGTTTCTAGGCATATTTTGGGTCCTACAGTGTGATTTTCTCATTTTCGACGTTTTTCGTGCTTTTTCGCAATTCTGGTTCCTACACTGTGATTATTCTCATTTTCCACCTTTTCCAGGTTTTCTCGCCATATTCGTGGTCCTTTAGTGTGAGGTTTTAATTTTCTACTTTATTCAGGGTTTCTCGCCATATTCTGGGTCCTACAGAGTGTATTTTTAATTTTTCACATTTTTCAGGGTTTCTCGCCATATTCTGGGTCCTACAGTGTGATTTTTTCATTTACGACGTTTTTCAAAGTTTTTTTCGCAATTCTGGGTCCTACAGTGTGATTATTCTCATTTTCCACCTTTTTCAGGGTTTTTCGCCATATACGGAGTCCTACCGTGTGAATTTTTAATTTTAAACGTTTTTAAGTTTTTTTTTCATCATATTCTGGGTCCTATAGTATGATTTTCTCATTTTCCACCTTTTTCAGGTTTTCTCGCCATATTTGAGGTCCTTTAGTGTGAGTTTTTAATTTTCTACTTTTTTCAGGATTTTTTGCCATATTCTGGGTCCTAAAACGTGTATGTTTAATTTTGCACGTTTTTCAGGGTTTCTCTACATATTCTGGTCCTACAGTGTGATTTTCTCATTTTCGACGTTTTCCACGGTTTTTTTGCAATTCTGGGTCCTACAGTGTGATTTTCTCATTATCCACCATTTTCAGGTTTTCTTGCCATATTTGGGGTCCTTCAGTGTGAGTTTTTAATTTTTTACTTTTTTCAGGGTTTCTTTCCCTATTTTACGTCCTACAGTGTGAATTTTAAATTTTCTACGTTTTTTCAGGGTTTCTAGCCATATTCTGTGTACTAAAATGTGAATTTTTAATTTTAAACGTTTTTTAAGTTTTTTTCGTCATATTCTGGGTCCTAGAGTGTGATTTTCTCATTTTCCAACTTTTTCAGGTTTTCTCGACATATTCTTGGTCCTACAGTGTTAATTTTTAATTTTCCACATTTTTCAGTGTTTCTTGCCATATCCTGGGTCCTACAGTGTGAATATTTAATTTTCCATGTTTTTCAGGTTTTTTCATCATATTCTGGGTCCTACAGTGTGATTTTCTCATTCCCACGTTTTTCAGGTTTTCTTGCCATATTCCAGGTCCTCAGTGTGAATTTATAATTTTCCAGTTATTTCATGGTTTCTCGCCATATTCTGGGGCCGACAGTGTGAATTTTTTATTTTCATGTTTTTCAGGGTTTCTCGGCATATTCTGGGTCCTATAGTGTGATTTACTCATTTTCGACGTTTTTCAAGTTTTTTCGCAATTCTGGGTCCTATGGTGTGATTTCCCCATTTTCCACCTCTCTCAGGTTTTCTTGTCATATTCGGGGTCCTTCTGTGTGAGTTTTTTAATTTCTACTTTTTTCAGGGTTTCTCGCCATATTCTGGGTCCTACAGTGTGAATTTTAATTTTTCCACGTTTTTTCAGGGTTTCTCGCCATATTCTGTGTCCTACAGTGTGAATTTTTAATGTTAAACGTTTTTAAGTTTTTTTTTTTTCTCATACTCTGGGTCCTTCAGTTTGATTTTCTCATTTTCCAACTTTTTCAGGTTTTCTGGGCATATTCTGGGTCCTATAGTGTGAATTTTTATTTTCCTACCTTTTTCAAGGTTTCTAGCCATATTTTGGTCCTACAGTGTGAATTTTTAATTTTCCACATTTTTCAGTGTTTCTCGCCATATCCTGTGTCCTACAGTGGTAATATTTAATTTTCCATGTTTTTCAGGTTTTTTCGTCATAATCTGGGTCCTAGAGTGTGATTTCCTCATTTCTATATTTTTCAGGTTTTCTTGCCATATTCCAGGTCCTCAGTGTGAATTTTTAATTTTCCATGTTTTTCAGTGTTTCTCACCATATTCTGGGTAATACAGCGTGAATTTTTAATTTTCCTCTTTTTTCATGGATTCTCACCCTATTCTGGGTTCTACAGTGTGAATATTTAATTTTCCACCTTTTTCTGGTTTTCTCTGGACATTTTGGGTCCTATACTGTGAATTTTTAATTTTCCACGATTTTCATGTTTCTTTCCATATTCTGGTCCTACAGTGTGAATTTATAATTTTCCATATTTTTCAGGTTTTCTCGCCATATTCTGGGTCCTTCAGTGTGAATTTTTAATTTTCCACATTTTTCGGGGTTTCTTGGCATATTCTTGGTCCTGTAGTGTGATTTTCTCATTTTCCACGTTTTTCAAGTTTTTTGTAATTCTAGGTCCTACAGTGTCATTTTCTCATTTTCCAACTATTTCATATTTTCTCACCATAATCTGGGTCCTTCAGTGTGAGTTTTTAATTTGCTACTTTTATCAGGCTTTCTTGCCATATTCTGGGTCCTTCAGTGTGAATTTTTAATATTCCACGTTTTTCAGGGGTTTTTGTCATATTCAGGGTCCTACAGTGTTATTTTCTCATTTCCATGTTTTTCAGGTTTTCTTGCCATATTCCAGGTCCTTCAGTGTGAATTTTTAATTTCCCACGTTTTTCAGTATTTCTCGCCATATTCTGGGTAATACAGTGTGAATTTTTAATTTTCCACTTTTTTAATGGTTTCTTGCCATATTCTGGGTCTGAGAGTGTGAATTTTTAATTTTTACGTTTTTCAGGCTTTCTAGGCATATTCTGGGTGCTGCAGCGTGATTTTCTTATTTTCCACCTTTTTCAGGTTTTCTCGTCATATTTGGGGTCCTTCACTGTGAGTTTTTAATTTTCTACTTTTTTTTTTTGGTTTTCTCGCCATATTCTTGGTTCGATAGTATGAATTTTTAATTTTCGCTTTTTTCAGGGTTTCTCGGCATATTCTGTGTCCTGCAGTGTGATTTTCTCATTTTCCACGTTTTTCAAGTTTTTTCGTAATTCTGGGTCTCTATAGTGTGATTTTCTCATTTTCCAACTTTTTCAGGTTTCTCGGCATATTCTGGGTCCTACATTGGGAATTTTTTATTTTCCACGTTTTTCAAGGTTTCTTGCCATATTCTGGACCTACAGTGTGAATTTTTAATTTTCCACGTTTTTCAGTGTTTCTCGCTATATTCTGGGTCCTACAGTGTTAATAATTAATTTTCCATGTTTTTCAGGTTTTCTCAACATATTCTGCGTCCTTCAGTGTGAGTTTTTAATTTTCCTCGTTTTTCAGGTTTTCTCGCCATATTCAAGATCCTTCACTATGAATTTTTAATTTTCCACGTTTGTCAGGTTTTTTCGTCATATTCTGGGTTCTACAGTGTGATTTTCTCATTTCAACGGTTTTCAGGTTTTCTTGCCATATTCCAGGTCCTTCAGTGTGAATTTTTAATTTTCCACGTTTTTCAGTATTTCTCGCCATATTCTGGGTAATACAGTGTGAATTTTTAATTTTCCACTTTTTTAATGGTTTCTTGCCATATTCTGGGTCTGAGAGTGTGAATTTTTAATTTTCATGTTTTTCAGGCTTTCTAGGCATATTCTGGGTCCTCCAGCGTGATTTTCTGATTTTCCACGTTTTTCAAGTTTTTTCGTAATTCTGGGTCCTACAGTGTGATTTTCTCATTTTCAACCTTTTTCAGGTTTTCTCGTCATATTTGGAGTCCTTCACTGTGAGTTTTTAATTTTCTACTTTTTTTCAGGTTTTCTTGCCATATTCTAGGTCTGATATTGTGAATTTTTAATTTTCACGTTTTTCAGGTTTTCTTGGCATATTCTGGGTCCTGCAGTGTGATTTTCTCATTTTCCACGTTTTTCAAGTTTTTTCGTAATTCTGGGTCCTACAGTGTGATTTTCTCATTTTCCACCTTTTTCAGGTTTTCTTGCCCTATTTGGGGTCCTTCTCTGTGAGTTTTTAATTTTCTATTTTATCCAGGGTTTCTCGCCATATTCTGGGTCGTAGAGTGTGAATTTTAAATTTTCCAAGTTTTCAGGGTTTAGCGCCATATTCTGCTTCCTACAGTGTTAATTTTAAATTTTCCAAGTTTTTCAATGTTTCTCGTCATATTCAGGGTCCTACAGTGTGAAATTTTAATTTTAAATGTTTTTAAGTTTTTTTTTTTTGTCATATTCTGTGTCCTACAGTGTGATTTTCTCATGTTCCAACTTTTTCAGGTTTTCTCGCCATATTTGGGGTCCTTCACTGTGAGTTTTTATATTTCTACTTTTTTCAGGGTTTCTCGCCATATTCTGGGTTGTACAGTGTGAATTTTAAATTTTCCAAGTTTTTCAGTGTTTCTCGCCATATCCTGGGTCCTACAGTGTTAATATTTAATTTTCCATGTTTTTTAGGTTTTCTCGCCATATTCTGGATCCTTCCGTGTGAGTTATTAATTTTCCTCGTTTTTCAGGTTTTCTAGCCATATTCAAGGTCCTTCAGTGTGAATTTTTAATTTTTGACGTTTTTCAGTTTTTTTAGTCATATTCTGGGTTCTACAGTGTGATTTTCTTATGTCCAAGTTTTTCAGGTTTTCTTGCCATATTCCAGGTCCTTCAGTGTGAATTTTGAATTTTCCACGTTTTCAGTGTTTCTCGCCATAATGTGGGTAATAGAGTGTGAATTTTTAATTTTCCACTTTTTTCATGGTTTCTCGCCATATTCTGGGTCCGACAGTGTAAATTTTTAATTTTAATGTTTTTCAGGGTTTCTCGGCATATTCTGGGTCCTGCAGAGTGATTTTGTCATTTCCATGTTTTTGAAGTTTTTTCCTAATTCTGGGTCCTATAGTGTGATTTTCTCATTTTCCACCTTTTTCAGGTTTTCGTGCTGTATCCGGGGTCCTTTCCTGTGAGTTTTTTAATTTCTACTTTTTTCAGGGTTTCTCGACATATTCTGGCTTATACAGTTTGAATTTTAAATTTTCCAAGTTTTTCAGTGTTTCTCGCCATATTCTGGGTCGTACAGTGTGAATTTTTAATTTTAAAAATTTTTTTAAATTTTTTCGTCACATTCTGGATCCTACAGTGTGATTTTCTCATTTCCACGTTTTTCAGGGTTTCTTGCCATATTCCAGGTCCTTCAGTGTGAATTTTTAATTTTCCACGTTTTTCAGTGTTTCTCGCCATTATGTGGGTAATACAGTGTGAATTTTTAATTTTCCAATTTTTTCATGGTTTCTTGCCATATTGTGGATCCGACAGTGTGAATTTTTAATTTTCACGTTTTTCTGGTACTCTCGGCATATTCTGGGTCCTGCAGTGTGATTTTCTCATTTTCCACGTTTTTCAAGTTTTTTCGTAATTCTGGGTCCTACAGATTGTTATTCTCATTTTCCACCTTTTTCAGGTTTTCTCGCCTTATTTGGGTTCCTTCACTGTGAGTTTTTAATTTTCTACTTTTTTCAGGATTTCACGCCATATTCTGGGTCATACAGTGTGAATTTTTAATTTTAAAAGTTTTTAAGTTTTTTTTTTTTCGTCATATTCTGGGTTCTACAGTGTTTTTTTCTCATTTCCACGTTTTTCAGGTTTACTTGCCATATTCCAGGTCCTTCAGTGTGAATTTTTAATTTTCCACGTTTTTCAATGTTTCTCGCCATATGTGGGTAATACAGTGTGAATTTTTAATTTTCCACTTTTTTCATGGTTTCTTGCCATATTGTGGATCCGACATCGTGAATTTTTAATTTTCACTTTTTTCTGGGTTTCTCGGCATATTCTGGGTCCTGCAGTGTGATTGTCTCATTTTCCACATTTTTCAAGTTTTTTCGTAATTCTGGGTCCTACAGTGTGATTTTCTCATTTTCCACCTTTTTCAGGTTTTCTCACCATATTCAGAGTTCTTCAGTGTATATTTTTAATTTTCTACTTTTTTCAGGATTTCTCGCCATATTCTGCGTCCTACTGTGTAAATTATTAATTTTCCACCTTTTTCAGGTTTTCTCGGCATATTCTGGGTCCTACAGTGTAAATTTTTAATTTTCCATGTTTTTCAAGGTTTCTTCCCATATTCTGGACCTACTGTGTAAATTTTTAATTTTCTACTTTTTTCAGGGTTTCTTGCCATATTCTGGGTCTTACAGTGTGAATTTTAAATTTTCCATGTTTTTCAGAGTTCCTCTCCATATTCTGGGTCCTACACTGTGAATTTTTAATTTTAAACTTTTTTAAGTTTTTTTTTGTTATATTCTGGGTCCTACAGTGTGATTTTCTCATTTTCCAACTTTTCAGGTTTTCTCGGCATATTCTGACTCCTACAGTGTGAATTTTTAATTTTAAACGTTTTTAACTTTTTTTGTCATATTCTGGGTCCTACAGTGTGATTTTCTCATTTTCCAACTTTTCAGGTTTTCTCGGCATATTCTGACTCCTACAGTGTGAATTTTTAATTTTCCACCTTTTTCAAGGTTTCTTGCTATATTCAGGTCCTACACTGTGAATTTTTAATTTTCCACCTTTTTCAGGTTTTTTTGCCATATTTGGGGTCCTTAACTGTGAGTTTTTAATTTTCTACTTTTTTTTTCATGGTTTCTTGCCATATTCTGGGTCCAACAGTGTGAATTTTTAATTTTCACGTTTTTCAGGTTTTCTCGCTATATTCTGGATACGATAGTGTGAATTATTAATTTTCACGTTTTTCAGGGTTTCTCGGGATATTCTGGGTCCGGTAGTGTGATTTTCTCATTTTCCACAGTTTTCAAGTTTTTTCGTAATTCTGGGTCCTACAGTGTGATTTTCTCATTTTCCACCTTTTTCAGGTTTTCTCGCCATATTCTGTGTTCTACAGTGTGATTATCTCATTTTCACCTTTTTCAGGTTTTCTTGCCATATTCCAGGTCCTTCAGTGTGAATTTTTAATTTTCCACGTTTTTCAAGGTTTCTTGCCATATTCTGGTCCTATAGTGTGAATTTTGAATTTTCCCCATTTTTTAGTGTTTCTCACCATATCCTGGGTCCTACCGTGTTAATATTTAATTTTCCATGTTTTTCAGGTTTTCTCGCCATAGTCTGGGTACTTCAGTGTGAGTTTTTAATTTTCCTCGTTTTTCAGGTTCTCTAGCCATATTCAAGGTTCTTCAGTGTGAATTTTTATTTTTCCAGGTTTTTCAGGTTTTTTCATCATATTCTTGGTTCTACAGTGTGATTTTCTCATTTCCACGATTTTCAGGTTTTCTTGCCATATTCCAGGTCCTTCAGTGTGACTTTTTAATTTTCAACGTTTTTCAGTGTTTCTCGCCATATTGTGGGTAATACAGTGTGAATTTTTAATTTTCCACTTTTTTCATGGTTTCTCGCCATATTCTGGGTCTGACAGTGTGAATTTTTAATTTTCATGTTTTTCAGAGTTTCTTGGCATAACTGGGTCCTGTACTGTGATTTTCTCATTTTCCATGTTTTTCATGTTTTTTTGCAATTCTGTGTCCTACAGTGTAATTTTCTCATATTCCACCTTTTTCAGGTTTTCGCACTGTATTAGGGTTCTTTTTGTGTGAGTTTTTCAATTTCTACTTTTTTCAGGGTTTCTCGGTATATTCTGGGTCCTGCAGTGTGATTTTCTCATTTCCATGTTTTTGAAGTTTTTTCCTAATTCTGGGTCCTACAGTGTGATTTTCACTTTTTCCACATTTTTCAGGTTTTCGCGCAGTATCCGGGGTCCTTTTGTTTGAGTTTTTTAATTTCTACTTTTTTCAGGGTTTCTCGCCATATTCTGGGTCCTACAGAGTGTATTTTTAATTTTTGACGTTTTTCATGGTTTCTCTGCATATTCTGAGTCCTACAGAGTGACTTTCTCATTTTCGACCCTTTTCAAATTTTTTTAGTAATTCTGGGTCCTACAGTGTGAGTTTATCATTTTCCACCTTTTTCAGGTTTTCTTGCCATTTACAGGGTCCTAGAGTGTGAATTTTTAATTTTAAACGTTTTTAAGTTTTTTTCGTCATATTCTGGGTCCTACAGTGTGATTTTCTCATTTTCCACCTTTTTCAGTTTTTCTCGCCATATTCAGGGTCCTTCAGTGTGAGTTTTTAATTTTCCTCATTTTTCAGGTTTTCTTGCCATATTTGGGTCCTTCAGTGTGAATTTTTAATTTTCCACGTTTTTCAGGTTTTTTCGTCATATTCTGTGTTCTACAGTGTGATTTTCTCATTTCCACGATTTTCAGGTTTTCTTGCCATATTCCAGGTCCTTCAGTGTGAGTTTTAATTTTTTACTTTTTTTCAGGGTTATCCACCATATTTTGGTTCCTACAGCGTGTATTTTTAATTTTCCACTTTTTCAGGGTTTCTCCTCATATTCTGGGTCCTACAGTGTGATTTTCTCTTTTTCTACCTTTTTCAGGTTGTCTTGCCATATACGGGGTCCTACAGTGTGAATTTTTAATTTTTAACGTTTATAAGTTTTTTTCGTCATATTCTGGGTCCTACAGTATGATTTTCTTAATTTCCACCTTTTTCAGGGTTTCTCGCCATATTCGGGGTCCTTCAGTATGATTTTTTTCATTATCCCCGTTTTTCAGGGTTTCTCGCCATTTTTCAGGTCATTCTGTGTGTGTTTTTTATTTTCAAAAATTTTCAGTGATTTTATCTCCATATTCTAGTTATTACAGTATGATTTTCTCATTTTTCGATTCTTTCATGGTTTGTCACCATATTTCAGGTCCTACAGTGTGATTTTCTCATTTTTCGTCTTTTTCAGGTTTTATCACCATATTCCTGGTCCTACAGTGTGATTTTCTCATTTTCCACTTTTTTCAGGATTTCTTGCCATATTCCAGGCCTTCAGTGTGATTTTTTCATTATCCACGTTTTTCAAGGTTTCTCACCATATTCCAGGTCCTTCATTATGAATAAATAATTATCCATATTTTTCAGGGTTTCTCACCATATTCTGGACCTACAGTTTGATTTTCTCATGTTTCGACTTTTTCAGTTTCTCACCATATTCCAGTTCTTACAGTGTTATTTCCTCATTTTCCACATTATTCAGGATATCTCGCCATTTTCCAGGTCCTTCAGTGTGAGTTTTTAATTTTCCACATTTTTCAGGGTTTATCGCCATATTCCAGGTTCTTCAGTGTGATTTTTTCATTATCCACGTTTTTCTGGGTTTCTCGCCATATTTCAGGTCCTTCTGTGTGAGTTTTTTATTTTCGAGATTTTTCAGTGATTTTATTGCCATAATCTAGATATTACAGATTTTCAGAAAAATGATTTTCTCATTTTTCAGTTCTTTCACGGTTTGTCACCATATTTCAGGTCCTACAGTGTGATTTTCTCATTTTTCGACTTTTTCAGGTTTTCTCACCATATTCTAGGTCCTACAGTGTGATTTTCTCATTTTTCGACTTTTTCAGGGTTTATCACCATATTCCAGGTCCTACAGTGTGATTTTCTCATTTTTCACATTTTCAGGATTTCTTGCAATATTCCAGGCTTTAAGTGTGATTTTTTAAATTTTCCACGTTTTTCAGTGTTTCTTGCCATATTCCAGGTCCTACAGTGTGCTTTTCTCATTTGCCATATTTTTAAAAATATCTCGCCATATTCCAGGTACTTCATTGTGAGTTTTAATTTTCGACGTTTATCAGCGTTTATAGCCATATTCTAGGTACTACAGTATGATTTTCACATTTTTCGACTTTTTCAGGTTTTCTCACCATATTCCAGGTCCTACAGTGTGATTTTCTCATTTTTCGACTTTTTCAGGGTTTCTTACCATATTCCAGGTCCTACAGTGTGATTTTCTCATTTTTCGACTTTTTCAGGGTTTCTTACCATATTCCAGTTCCTACAGTGTTATTTTCTCATTTTCCACATTATTCAGGATTTCTCGCCATATTCCAGGCCTTCAGTGTCAGTTTTTAATTATCCATGTTGTTTAGGGTTTCTCGCCATATTCCATGTACTACAGTATGATTTTTCTCATTTTTCGACTTTTTCAGGGTTTCTCACCACATTCCAGGACCTAATGTGTTATTTTCTCATTTCCACATTATTCAGGATATCTCTCCATTTTCCAGGTTCTTCAGTGTGAGTTTTTAACTTTCCACATTTTTCAGGGTTTATCGCCATATTCCAGGTCCTTCAGTGTGATTTTTTAATTATCCACGTTTTTCAGGGTTTCTCGCCATATTTCAGGTCCTTCTTTGTGAGTTTTTTATTTTCGAGATTTTTCAGTGATTTTATCGCCATATTCTAGGTATTACAGTATGATTTTCTCATTTTTCGATTCTTTCATGGTTTGTCACCATATTTCAGGTCCTACAGTGTGATTTTCTCATTTTTCGACTTTTTCAGGGTTTATCACCATATTCCAGGTCCTACAGTGTGATTTTCTCATTTTCCACATTTTTCAGGATTTCTTGCAATATTCCAGGCTTTAAGTGTGATTTTTTTTAATTATCCACGTTTTTCAATGTTACTCGCCATATTCCAAGTCCTACTGTGTGCTTTTCTCATTTTCCATATTTTTTAAAATTTCTCGCCATATTCTAGCTCCTTCATTGTGAGTTTTAATATCGACATTTATCAGCGTTTATCACTATATTCTAGGTACTACAGTAAGATATTCTCATTTTTCGACTTTTTCAGGGTTTCTCACCATATTCCAGGTCCTACAGTGTGATTTTCTCATTTTTCGAAAAAAGTAGAAAATTAAAAATACACGCTGTAGTACCCAGAATATGGCGAGAAACCCTGAAAAAAGTAGAAAATTAAAATCTCACACTGAAGGACCCCAAATATAGCGAGAAAACCTGAAAAAGGTGAAAAATGAGAAAATCATACTGTAGGACACAGTAATGCGAAAAAAAATGAAAAAAGTGGAAAATGAGAAAAATCACACTGTAGGACCCAGAATATGCTGAGAAACCCTGAAAAACGTGGAAAATAAAAATATACTCTGTAGGACGCAGAATATGGCAAGAAACCATGAAAAAAGTAGAAAATTAAAAACTCACACTGAAGGACCCCGATTATGGCGAGAATACCTGAAAAAGGTGGAAAATGAGAAAATCACACCCTAGGACCTGGAATATGGTGATAAACCTTGAAAAGGTCGAAAAATGAGAAAATCACACTGTAGGACCTGAAATATGGTGACAAACCATTAAAGGAACGAAAAATGAGAAAATCATACTCTAATACCTAGAATATGGCGATAAAAACACTGAAAAATCTCGATTATGGCAAGAAAACATGAAAAAAGTGAAAAATTAAAAATTCACACTATATTACCCATAATATGGCGAGAAATACTGAAAAAATGTGGAAACTTAAAAATTCACAATGAAGGACCTGGAATACGGCAAGAAAACCTGAAAAAGGTGGAAATGAGAAAATCACACTGTAAGACCCAGAATATGACGAAAAAAAAAACAGAAAAACGTGGAAAATTAAAAATTCACACTGAAGGACCCCGAATATGGTGAGAAAACCTGAAAAACGAGGAAAATTAAAAACTCACACTGAAGGACCCCAAATATGGGGATAAATCTGAAAAAGTGGAAAATGAGAAAATCACACTGGAGGACCCAGAATTACGTAAAAAATCGAAAAACTTGGAAAATGAGAAAATCACACTGCAGGACCCAGAATATGCCGAGAAACCCTGAAATACATGAAAATTAAAAATTCACACTGTCGGATACAGAATATGGCGAGAATCCATGAAAAAAGTGGAAAATTAAAAATTCACACTATATTAAGCAAAATATGGCGAGAAATACTGAAAAACGTGGAAAATTAAAAACTCACACTGAAGGATCCCATTATTGCGAGAAAACCTGAAAAAGGTGGAAAATGAGAAAATCATACTGTAGGACACAGTAATGCGAAAAAAAATTGAAAAAAAGTGGAAAATGAGAAAATCACACTGTAGGACCCAGAATATGCCGAGAAACCCTGAAAAAATTGGAAAATTAAAAATACACTCTGTAGGACCCAGAATATGGCGAGAATCCCTGAAAAGAGTAGAAAATTAAAAACTCACACTGAAGGACCTGGAATATGGCGATAAACCCTGAAAAATGCCGAAAATTAAGGTCTCATACTGAAGGACTTGGAATATGGCGAGAGACCAAAAAAAAACGTGGATAATTTAAAAATCACACTAAAGGACTGGAATATGGAAAGAAATCCTGAAAAATGTGAAAAATGAGAAAATCACAGTGTAGGACCTGGAATATGGTGAGAAACCCTGGAAAAGTCGAAAAATGAGTAAATCAAACTGTAGGTCCCAGAATATGGCGAGAAACCCTGAAAAACGTGGATAATTAATTATTCAAACAGGGGGCTGGAATATGGCAAGAAATCCTGAAAAATGTGGAAAATGAGAAAACCGCACTGAAGGACCTGGAATATGGCGAGAAACCCTGAAAAACGTGGATAATTAAAAAATCACATTGAAGGCCTGGAATATGGCAAGAAATCCTGAAAAATGTGGAAAATGAGAAAATCAGAAAGTAGGACCTGGAATATGGTAGAAAGCCCTAAAAAGTCTAAAAATGAGAAAATCACACTGTAGGACCTGGAATATGGTGAGAAACCCTGTATAGTCAAATAATGAGAAAATCACACTGTAGGACCTGGAATATGGTGAGAAACCCTGAAAAACTCGAAAAATTAGAAAATCACACTGTAGGACCTGGAATCTGGTGAGAAACCCTGAAAACTTCGAAAAATGAGAAAATCGTACTGTAGTACCTAGAATAAGGCGATTAACCATGAAAAATGTTGAAAATTAAAAACTCACACTGAAGGACCTGGAATATGGCAAGAAACAGTGAAATTCTTGGAAAATTAAAAACTCACACAGAAGGACCTGGAATAGGGCGAGAAATCCTGAAAAACAGGGAAAATGAGAAAAGAACACTGTAGGACTTGGAATAGGGTGAGAAACCCTGTATAGTCGAATAATGAGAAAATCACACTGTAGTACCTGGCGAGAAATCGTGAAAAACATGGATAATTAAAAACTCACACTGAAGAACTGGAATATGGTGAGAAAACCTGAAAAAGGTGGAAATGAGAAAATCACACTGTAAGACCCAGAATATGACAAAAAAAAAACCTGAAAAACGAGGAAAATTAAAAACTCACACTGAAGACCCAGAATATGGCGAGAAAACCT
This sequence comes from Mus caroli, assembly GCF_978045245.1. Classification (NCBI taxonomy): domain Eukaryota; kingdom Metazoa; phylum Chordata; class Mammalia; order Rodentia; family Muridae; genus Mus; species Mus caroli. The sequence continues at coordinate 1,681,251 of NW_028227292.1, read as the reverse complement.
GAAAAAAGTAGAAAATAAAAAACTCACACAGAAGGACCCCAAATATGGGGAGAAAACCTGAAAAAGTGGAAAATGAGAAAATCACACTGTAGGACCCAGAATTACATAAAAATTCGAAAACATGGAAAATGAGAAAAATCACACTGCAGGATCTAGAATATGCCGAGAAACCCTAAAAAACATGAAAATTAAAAATTCACACTCTCGGACACAGAATATGGCGAGAATCAATGAAAAATTGGAAAATTAAAAATTCACACTGAAGGACCTGGAATATGGCAAGAAAACCTGAAAAACGTGGAAAAGAGAAAATCATACTGTAGGACCCAGAATATGACTAAAAATGTTGGAAACGTAGAAAAATAAAAATTCACACCGAAGGACCGGGAATATGGCGAGAAAACCTAAAAAACGAGTAAAATTAAAACTCACACTGAAGGACCCAGAATATGGCCAGAAAACCTGAAAAAAGTAGAAAATTAAAAATACACGCTGTAGGACCCAGAATATGGCGAGAAACCCTGAAAAAGCAGAAAATTAAAAACTTACACTGAAGGAACCCAAATATAGCGAGAAAACCTGAAAAAGGTGGAAAATGAGAAAATCATACTATAGGACACAGTAATGCGAAAAAAAATTGAAAAAGTGGAAAATGAGAAAAATCACACTGTAGGACCTAGAATATGCCGAGAAACCCTGAAAAACGTGGAAAATTAAAAATACACTCTGTAGGACACAGAATATGGCAAGAAACCATGAAAAAAGTAGAAAATTAAAAACTCACACTGAAGGACCCCGATTATGGCGAGAATACTTGAAAAAGGTGGAAAATGAGAAAATCACACTGAAGGACCCAGAAAAATGAAAAAACTTGAAAAACTTGGAAAATGAGAAAATCACACTGCAGGACCCATACTATTCCGAGAAACCCTGAAAATCGTGAAATTTAAAAATTCACACTATGGGACCCAGAATATGGCCCTGCCTTGCCTAGCCTAGCCTAGCCCTGCCTAGCCCAGCCTAGCACAGCCTAGCCCTGCCTAGCCCAGCCCTCCCTAGCCCTGCCTTGCCAAGCCCTGCCTAGCCCTGCCTTGCCAAGCCCTGACTAGCCCTGCCTTGCCACGCCCTGCCTAGCCTAGCCCTTCCCTGCATATCCCTGCCTAGCCCAGCCCTTCCCTGCCTAGCCTAGCCCTGCCTTCCTGACCCTGTTTTTAACCAGGCTGGCGTTGAACTCAGAAACTGACTGCCTCTGCCTCCAGAGTGCTCTCATTAAGAGCAAGAGCCACCACTGACTGTTGGGTTTTCTAAGTCTTACATTGTTATGGTGTCTGTTTCTCAGCTGTGAAACCCTAGTTAAGACATGTAGTCAGTCCTAGGTCAGCCATAGCTACAGAGTGAGGCATTATCTAAAACAAAACAAAACAAAACAAAAAATAGAAATAATAAAATAAATAAATTAAGCAACCACATGATATCTTTTCTTTCTTTAGATGATACTCAGAGCTTGAAGCAGTTCACCCATGAGACCTCAGCTCTGGACATTGAGACTGTTTACCTAACAGTATTATGGCTGAACCTGAGGGGTTTTACTGCTGAGTTGTGTCCCCCACTTTAAAAAAAATTTGTTTTCAAAGGCTGCAGAATCTTAGCACTGTTGCTTGTTACAGTTGAGTCACAGCCCTGAACTTTCAGTGGTAGTTAAAGGCACTGAGATGGGCTTCCTATAGACATAAAAGGCCAATTCTTTGTTATTAAAAAGTTAATCTGGATTCCCCCACCCCCTGGCATCCTAACAATTACTAGAAAGGTAGACAGGGACCTGGGCAGAAGGGTGCAAGGCTACTGGTGTTTGTAAGTGGTAACAGAAGGCTTTCTCTAGTTGGTACCCTACCCCAAGTTACACTGTCACTTCTTTTTCCTTGTTGTTGTTTTGTCGGTTTGTATTCTCTACATAGCCCCTTTCCCTTCCTAACCTTGGTGGTCCTGAACCTTACTGTCCTTGAACTCAGTGATTTGCCTGTCTTGCTGGGATGAAACTGTGAGCTACCATCCAGAAGGAAGCACCCTGCTGAGGTTAGATTGGGGTCTCTTCCAGTTTCCTCTATGAACATGCATATGGCATGACTGGTCTTTTTTTTTTCTTTTCCTTTTCTTTTTAAAGATTTATTTATTTATTATATTTAAGTATGCTGTAGCAATCTTCAGACACTCCAGAAGAGGGTGTCAGATTCAGAAGAATCTAAATCATTCTTATTGTCTGCATATGATGTATATAAACACAGCCTCACATATACTCAAAAAAAAATAATGAAAGATGTGGCTACAGAGAGGGCTCAACAATTAAGAGCATTGTCTCCTCTTCCAGAGAACCTGGGCTCAATTACCAGTATATATATGGTAGCCCATCTCCAGTTCCAGGGGATATAATATTCTGTTCTGGAGTCTGTGGGCACAGCATACACATGCAAAACACACTTACACTAAAAATAAAATAGATCATTGAGAGAGAGGAGAGAGAGGGGGTGAGAGAGAGGGGAGGTAATTATACCTCCTGACGAGTTTGAAGACCTGAGTTTCATCACTTACACAAATAAATAAATGCAAAATATTTTTTATAAATAAACTCTGCCATTTACCTTTAAAAATTCCTAGAAAACAAGTTCTATGAGCAACAGTTATATTTACTATATCTAAAGGACAGTCATGAGCATATTCTCTAGATAGAAAAAGGTCTGTTAGTCTTAGAAATGGAAAAGACAAACCAAGGAAGGTTTGCAATTACATAATGAGGCAGCTCAGCCCAGCTCTTAGGTTGGAAATAAGACTGGAGAATAGGATACACCTGAAGACAGACAGCCATTGCTTTTTGTTTTGGAGGCTGAAAGGATACAGCTGAAGACAGCCATTGCTGTGAGTGCTTGATGGTAATCTGGTAATTTTTTTTCTTAATTTTTAAAAACTTTTTATCCTCTTTCTTTCTTTCTTTCTTTCTTTCTTTCTTTCTTTCTTTCTTTCTTTCTTTCTTCTCTCTTTCTTTCTTTCTTTCAATTATTATTTTTTTCTCAGAACGGGTTTCTCTGTGCAGTCCTGGCTGACTTGGAACTCCCTCTGTAAGCCAGGGTGACCTTGAATGCAGAAATCTGCCTGAGGCTAAAGGTGTGTTCCACAATTGCCTCAGCTCTACTCTAATTCTGTGTATGTTTGTATATATGTATGAATAGAAGTAATATTAATCCATTAATATCTCTTTTTCCTAAAATTCATGTCATTCCTCCTTTTCTTTCTCTCTCACTCCCTGTTTGTGTGCATGTGTGTGTTAGTCTAGGGTACACAGATTAAAGAAATCATATTTCCCACGGATTCTTAGAAATAAACAAGGAAGCCGGGTATGGTGGAGCACCCCTTTAATCCCAGCACTTGGCAGGCAGAGGCCGGCAGATTTCTTCATTCCAGGCCATCCTGGTCTACAGAGTGAGTTCCAAGACACCCAGGGCTACACAAAGAAACACTGTCTTGAACGCCCCTCCCTCCTAAAAATAATAAAGAAGTAATAGACAAAAAGCAAGAGAAAAACATGTGGCCATGGCTGCTGGTGGCTTTTCAGTGATTCCTCACCCTTCTGCACTGGATTCAGTTAAGTGCTATTCCACTAGTAGCTGGGAAAGAAGGGGAAGAAACAGAAGCAACCTGGAACAATAGGTCTCGTGATGGCCAGCCACCTCCATCTTGAGAAGGGTGTGCAGTCAGTAGACAAGATGGCCGCCATCAACATGTCGCCTTTCAGCATGGTGAGGTCAATGTGTCAATGTTCAACCGAGTGACAGAACAAGGAATTAGACATGCAGACAACAGACATGCAGGCACACCACCTCCCTTCCCTTCTGTTGTTTGGTAAAAGACAAACAATTTTTATTATTTACAGTAAGCCTTAAAAAGCACTCTGACAGCCTCACAGATATCTACCTTCTATGTGATTAGAATTTCCTTTTTTTAAAATTAATTCTCAGGAGTTGCATGGTGACTTGTCCTAGGTTATGGTGCCCTCTTCTGGCATGTACTCATATAGGCAGCAGGTAGAGCACACACACACATACACACACACTTACATTGAAAACTAATAGTAATAACAACAACAAACAAACAAGCAAGCAAGCAAGCAAACAAACAAACAAATATATAAATAAGAGGGAAAAAGAGATTCTGGCTTCTGCCAGGCTATGTGGGTGGCAAAGGCAGGCAGGCAGAGAGGAACTCTGTGAGTTTGAGGCTACCCAAGCCTACACTGATAGTTCCAGAACAGACTGCCTGGGCTACAACAAGAGAAACACTACCTCAAGGCAAAAGAAAACAAAAGCAGAGAAGGTTCTGGCTTTTATTTTACTGATCTGTCTGTCTGTCTTTCTTTCACCAGGCTGGCCTCGAACTCAGAAACTGACTGCCTCTGCCTCCCGAGTGCTCTCATTAAGAGCTTGAGTCAACACTGAATGTCGGGTTTTCAAAGTCTTACCTTGTTCTTGGTGTCTGTTCTCAGCTGTGAAACCCTAATTAACACATGTAGTCAGTCCTGGGTCAGGCAGAGCTACAGACTGAGTCCTTATCTAAAACCAAATAAAACAAATCAAAACAACAAATAGAAATAATAAAATGCATAAATTAAGCAACCACATCATATCTTTTCTCTCTCTAGATGGTACTCAAAAATTGCAGCAGGTTGCCTGTGAGACCTCAGGTCTGGACACTGAGGCTGTTTCCCTACCAAGTAATAGGGCTGAACTTGAGGAGCTCTACAGCTCAGTTGTGTCCCCTGCTTTTTAAAAAAAAAGAGTTGTTTTCAAAGGCTGCAGGTTCTTACCACTGTTGCTTGTTACAGATGAATTATCGCCCTGAACTTTCAATGGTACTTAAAGGCACAGACAGGTGCTTCCTATAGACATAAGAGCCCAAGCCTTGTGGTCATATCCAGTGATAATAACCCGGGCGGAAGGGTGCAAGGCTTCTTGTGTTTGTAAGTGGTAACAGAAGGCTTTCTCTTGTTGGTACCCTATCACAAGCTACACTGCCTATTCTTTTTCCTGGTTAGTGTTTCCTTGCTTTGTTTTCACTACATAGCTCCTTTCTCTTCATAGCATTGGCTGTCCTGAACCAGGCAGTCCTTGAAATCAGTGATTTGCCTGTCTTGCCGGATTACACTCTGAGCTACTATCCAGAGGGAAGCAACCTGCTGAGGTTAGACTGCTCTCTCTCCAGGTTTCCCCTATGAACATGCAAATGGCAGTCCTGCCTGGTCTTTCTTTTTTTTATCCTTTTTAAAAAATGTTTGTTTGTTTGTTTGTTTGTTTGTTTGTTTGTTTATTTATTTATTTATTTATTTATGTATTTATTAGATATAAGTACACTGTAGCTGTCTTCAGACACTCCAGAAGAGGGTGTCAGATTCTGGAGAATCTAAATCCCTCTTATGGTCTGCATATGATGTACATAAACACAGCCTCACATATACTTCTAAAAATTTAAAGATGGGTGGGGCCACTTAAAGGGCCCAACAATTAACAGCATTGTCTCCTCTTCCAGAGAACCTAGGCTCAACTACCAGCAACTATATGGTGGCCCATCTCCAGTTCCAGGGGATCTGATACTCTGTTCTGGCTTCTGTGGGCACTGGATACACATGTAAAACACCCTTACACTAAAAATAAAATACAACATTGAGAGAGAGGAAAGAGGGCTTTTGAGAGAGAGAGAGGGGAGGTCATCGTACCTCTTGACAGGTTTGAAAAATCAGAGCTTCATCACTCACACAAATAAATAACTGCAAAATATTTTTTAAACAAACTCTGCCATTTACCCTTAAAAATGTCAAGAAAACAAGTAAGTTCTATGAGCAACAGTTATATTGACTGTATCTAAAGGATAGTCATGAGCATATTCTCTAAACAGAAAAAGGTCTGGTAATCTTTGAAATGGAAAAGCGAAACCAAGTCTTTCTTCATATAAAAGCATACATTAAGAGAACATTTAAAACTACAAGAGGCTACAGTGTGGCATGGCGGTGGAGATTGTTCCAACCTTGGGAAAGTCACACGTGAACCCCTTTAAGTTGGAGTTGCAGGGAGGTGATGATTGGTTCCTTCCTATGCTGGTTCTTTTGTGCCTCTTCCTTCCACGATTAGGAAGGTTTGCAATTACATAATGAGGCAGCTCAGCCAAGCCCTTAATTTGGAAATAGGACTAGAGGATAGGATACACCTGAAGACAGACAGCCATTGCTCTGTGTTCTTGATGCTTCAATGGAAGCATCTGGTATTCTGTGTGCAGTGTGATAGGTCCCATTCCAGAGGCATAGGTAAGAACCAGATTCCTGGCACTCTGACCGAAAAGGACCTAGGAGAAGCCCCGAGGGTGGGTGTGGATAGGACATTGCCTGAGCCTCCTTTGGCTCAGATCCGTACCCCTGGATTGGTTGGACCCTCACTAGTATCCCCAACTTAACCCTACTGACATCTAGGTTAGTCATTTGAGATCTAGTTGGATTCCCTTGACTGACCTTTTGGCCCAGTATGGACACCCTAAGTCAGCTCCCAGATCCTGTGCCACCTAGGCTCAGACTTGACACGCTATGTCTGTTAACAACAAAATCAGGGTGTCAGACTCACAGGAGACATTTCTTACATTTAGATTACGTTCAGTTTGGGGGAAACAGAGGACAACACAGACGTGGGTTGAGGCCAATATACAGTTTAGTAAGCAAATACTGATCAGATGCGCAAAGACCTGCTACAGCTATGGAAACAGGTTTAACCATGCTCCTCCAGTGCCAGCCATGGCTTTGCCTGTCTGCATTGTATTTCTATGATATGCCAACGGAGCAGGTGCTCACCAATGATTTGCTCTGGGGATGCTTACCCAGTGGTGGTCACAATTATAATCTTCTAAGCTAAAGAACAGTTCCCTATCTAGCACAGTCGTTAGAGCACGAGATTATTAATCTCAGGGTCGTTGATTTGAGCCCAAAGTTGGACGAGATGTTATTTTAGTTGGGTCTCGACTGGAGAAAATGCTGGCACTTCCCAGGAGTGCCCCATGGTTGGGGTTCTGCTTTCTGTATCTCTGACATTAGAACTGGAGGTAGGGAGCATTTGGTGGGTCTTTTGCTCTGCTTGAAGCAGCACTGGGTGTACTAAATTGCAGTGGGTGCAAGTGTTACAGACTCTACACTAGTTTTGACATTCTCAAGCAATTGGGGCACTGGGTAGTCTTGGATTACCCTTTTCAGGTAGATTCAAAACTCATTTCTTTTGGTGTTTACTGAATTCAACCAGAGGATTCCAAGATATCCCTCTTAGAAAGACTAGCTGGAGTTTCTCTTTAAGGCTTGTTGGTCCTACCCCTAGAGGATTCTCGCTTAGGGTCTGAGAGGAACTTCCTAGGTTCAAATCTTGGACCAGTCCTCTTCTTTTGCCAATCAAACCCTGAGAATTAAAAGTCAACCTTGGCTCCTTAGAAGGTATGACTAAACAAATGAAAATGGAAATTCGTAAGTACCCAAAGTGGTATTTTTGGTTGGTTTCTTTGGACCTTGTTTTCTGTTTTAGGCAGAGTCTTGTTCCTTTACCTTAGGATGCTCCTGATAAAGTCAAGGATAGCTGCATTTCTAATCTTCATGCCTTCACTTCTTGTGTGCTGGAAAGATAGGCATGTGTATTAATCTGGTGTTCAGGTTGGAACCCAGGCTTAGGCAAGCAATTAGATGAGCTACAGCATCAGCTCATAACTCAAAATGTCCACCAAGAACTGCTGGCATTATACAAATTAGTCTGAAGGATACAAATATTGGAAAATGTTGGAATTAAAAAAAATCAATCCAGCAGCTCTGGCAAATCAGGGAGAACTGGAGCAGGCCTCTAGATGCACCAGCTTCTAGTCAGGTCTTTAGTGTATTTGACATACCCTGAGCTACATGAGAAGAAACACAAATAGCTAAAACAGGATTGTGAGACTAGCTGCAAGACATGTGGCTGGCAAATAGAAACCGCTTTGAAATTTGCCAGTAGCCCTTAAGTGCAAATCTGGTTCCAGATCACTAGCCTTTAATCATCACTAGTTTGCTTGGGTCCAACCTACAGGACCCAAAAAGTAGTCAAGAGCCTGTGACCTCTTCAGATTTGCTGGACTAGCATTTTCAGGTCCCCTGGTGCGCAGATCTAAGAAAGGAGAGGTGCTGCCAAACCTGGCAAGGGTCTCAGCTTTGCGAATCTGCCTTGGAACTTCCCTTTTTTCCATAATCTCCATAAAAAGGCAAAGGATTTTTACATTTAAGAAGTCCTTGCACTTCGGATAGGAAACATACTCCAAGAACCACAGTCAGCCCTCTGGCCTCTGTAGAGTCCTGACTGAGCCTGGGTCTCCCAGCTCAGTGTTTTGAAATCACAAGGTGGATTCCTGTGCAGAGAATGAAAGATGCGAGTAGGAGGAATGAGTCCTTCTAGGGTTCTGTGAGCTGGAAGGTGCAGTGTGGACTTAACCGAACAAGCCTCAGATTCTGCGGAATTTTCACCACTGGGTAAACTGCCAGATACCATGAAAGAAGAGAGGGACTCCTCTAAGGAGTCGCTTCGGGCATCTCTCCGGGGTGGGAGGCTTGATTCTAACCCTGATACCTCTGGTTCTCTGGTGTCTACACTTCGAGGCTCCTGGCGAAATCTTCAAGGTCCTGAACAGTGGCCAGGCTTCCAAGGTGGCATTCAGTCCTGCGACTGTACGTGTGGGATGCAGAGAAGGCCCTGATTTCTTCTATCCAGCCTTACATAATCAGCTGAGCTCTTTGCTTTTTCAGTAGGGGGCTGCCCCAACTTCTCTCTCAGCATGATTTTCATGCGCTTAGCTAATAGGCAAAATTATAATTTTTCTCGTTTTTCAGGTTTTTTCTTCATATTTTGGGTCCTACATTGTGATTTTCTCATTTTCGACATTTTTCAAGTTTTTTCACAATTCTGGGTCTTACAGTGTGATTTTCTCAATTTCCCCTTTTTCGGGTTTTCTCTCCATATTCTGAGTCCTTCAGTGTGAGTTTTTAATTTTCCACGTTTTTCAGTTTTTTTTCGTCATATTCTGGGTCCTACAGTGTGATTTTCTCATTTCCACATGTTTCAGGTTTTCTTGCCATGTTCCACGTCCTTCAGTGTGAATTTTATTTTCCACGTTTTTCAGTATTTCTCGCCATATTCTGGGTAATACAGTGTGAATTTTTAATTTTCCTCTTTTTTCATGGTTTCTCGCCATATTGTGTGTCCGACATTGTGAATTTTAATTTTCACGTTTTTCAGGGTTTCTCGGCATATTCTGGGTGCTGCAGTGTGATTTCCTCATTTTCCTCCTGTTTCAAGTTTTTTCATAATTCTGGGTACTACAGTGTGATTTTCTCATTTTCCACCTTTTTCAGGTTTTCTCGCCATATTTGGGGTCCTTCTGTGTGAGTTTGTAATTTTCTACTTTTTTCAGGGTTTCTGGCTATATTCTGGGTCCTACAGCGTGTATTTTTAATTTTCCAAGTTTTCCGTGTTTCTAGGCATATTCTGGGTCCTACAGTTTGATTTTCTCATTTTGGAAGATTTTCAAGTTTTTTCGCAATTCTGGGTACTACAGTGTGATTATTATCATTTTCCAACTTTTTCAGGTGTTCTCGCCATATGCGTGGTCCTTCAGTATGAATTTTTAATTTTCTACTTTTTTCAGGTTTTCTCACCATTTTGGGGTCCTTCAGTGTGAGTTTTTAATGTTCTCATTTTTCAGGGTTTCTTGACATATTCTGTGTCTTACATCGTGGTTTTTTTTTAATTTTCCACGTTTTTCAGGTTTTTTTCGTCATATTCTGGGTCCTACAGTGTGATTTTCTCATTTTCGACATTTTTCAACTTTTTTCACAATTCTGGGTCCTACAGTGTGACGTTCTCATTTTCCACCTTTTTCAGGTTTTCTCGCGATATTCTGGGTCCTTCAGTGTGAGTTTTTAATTTTCCACGTTTTTCAGTTTTTTTCGTCATATTCTGGATCCTACAGTGTGATTTTCTCATTTCCAAGTTTTTCACGTTTTATTGCCATATTTCTGGTGTATTTTTAATATTCCACATTTTCAGTTTTTCTCGCCATATTCCGGGTCCTTCAGTGTGAATATTTTGTTTTCCAAGTTTTTCTGATTTTTTGGTCATATTCTGGGTCCTTCAGTGTGAATTTTTAATGTTCCTCGTTTTTCAATATTTCTCAGAATATTCTGGGTAATACAGTGTGAATTTTTAATTTTCCACTTTTTTCATGGTTTCTCACCATATTCTGTGTTAGACAGTGTGAATTTTTCATTTTCGTGTTTTTCAGGGTTTCTCGGCATATTTTGTGTCCTACAGTGTGATTTTCTCATTTTCCACGTTTTTCAAGTTTTTTTCTAATTCTGGGTCCTACAGTGTGAATTTCTCATTTTCCACCTTTTTCAGCTTTTCTTGCCATATTTGGGGTCCTTCAGTGCGAGTTTATAATTTTCTACTTTTTTCAGGTTTTCTCTCCATATTCTGGGTAATACAGTGTGAATTTTTAATTTTCCTCTGTTTTCATGTTTTCTCCTATATTCTCTGTCTGACAGTGTGAATTTTTAATTTTCACGTTTTTCAGGGTTTCTCGGCATATTCTGTGTCCTGCATTGTGATTTTCTCATTTTTCACGTTTTTCAATTTTTTTCGTAATTCTGGGTCCTACAGTGTGATTTTCTCATTTTCCACTTTTTTCAGGTTTTCTTGCCATATTTGGGTTCCTTCAGTGTGAGTTTTTAATTTTCTCCTTTTTTCAGGGTTTCTCGCCATGTTCTGGGTCCTATAACGTGTATTTTTAATATTCCACATTTTCAGTTTTTCTCGCCATATTCTGGGTCCTTCAGTGTGAATATTTTGTTTTCCAAGTTTTTCTGGTTTTTTTTGGTCATATTCTGGGTCCTATAGTGTGAATTTTTAATTTTCTACTTTTTTCATGGTTTCTCGCCATATTCTGGGACTGATAATGTGAATTTTTAATTTTCACCTTTTTCAAGGTTTCTCGGCATATTCTGGTTCCTGCAGTGTGATTTTCTCATTTTCCACCTTTTTCAGGTTTTCTCGCCATATTTGGGGTCCTTCAGTGTGAATTTTTCATTTTCCACGTTTTTCAGTATTTCTCGCCAATTCTGTGTAATACATTGTGATTTTCTCATTTCCACGTTTTTCAGGTTTTCTTGCCATATTACAGGTCTTTCAGTGTGAATTTTGATTTTTCCACGTTTTTCAGTATTTCTCGCCATAATCTGGGTAATTCAGTGTGATTTTCTCATTTTCCACTTTTTTCATGGTTTCTTGCCATATACTGGGTCCGACAGTGTGAATTTTTAATTTTCACGTTTTTCAGGGTTTCTCAGCATACTCTGGGTCCTGGAGTGTGATTTTCTCATTTTCCACGTTTTTCAAGTTTTTTTGTATTTCTGGGTCCTGTAGTGTGATTATTCTCATTTTCAACCTTTTTCAGGTTTTCTCGCCATATTCGGGGTCCTTCAGTGCGAATTTTTAATTTTCTACTTTTTTCAGGTTTTCTCGCCATATTCTGGTTCCTTCAGTGTTAGTTTTTAATTTTCCTTGTTTTTCAGGATTTCTCGCCATATTCCAGGTCCTTCACTGTGAATTTTTAATTTTCCACGTTTTTCACGTTTTTTCGTCATATTCAGGGTCCTACAGTGTGATTTTCTCATTTCTACGTTTTTCAGGTTTTCTTGCCATATTCCAGGTCCTTCAGTGTGAATTTTGAAATTTCCACGTTTTTCAGTATTTCTTGCCATATTCTGGGTAATACAGTATGAATTTCTCATTTTCCACTTTTTTTCATGGTTTCTTGCCATATATTCGGTCCAATAGTGTGAATTTTTAATTTTCACGTTTTTCAGGGTTTAATATTCTGTGTCCTGTAGTGTGATTTTCTCATTTTCCACTTTTTTCATGGTTTCTTGCCATATATTGGGTCCGACAGTGTGAATTTTTAATTTTCACGTTTTTCAGGTGTTCTCAGCACATTCTGGGTCCTGCAGTTTGATTTTCTCATTTTCCACATTTTTCAAGTTTTTTTCGTAATTCTGGGTCCTACAGTTTGATTTTTTCATTTTCCACCTTTTTCAAGTTTTCTCGCCATTTCTCGTGGAAAATTTTCATTTTCCACGTTTTTCAGGTTTTTTCATCATATTCAGGTTCCTACAGTGTGATTTTCTCATTTCCACGTTTTTCAGGTTTCCTTCCAGGTCCTTCAGTGTGAATTTTGAATTTTCCAAGTTTTTCAGTATTTCTCGCCATATTGTGGGTAATACAGTGTGATTTTCTAATTTTCCATTTTTTCATGGTTACTTGCCATATACTGGGTCCGACAGTGTGAATTTTTAATTTTCACGTTTTTCAGGGTTTCTCGGCATATTCTGGGTCCTGCAGTGTGATTTTCTCATTTTCCACGTTTTTCAAGTTTTTTCGTATTTCTGGGTCCTACAGTGTGATTATTCTCATTTTCAAACTTTTCAGGTTTTGTCGCCATATTCGGGTCCTTCAGTGTGAATTTTTAATTTTCTACTTTTATCATTTTTTTCTCGCCATATTCTGGGTCCTTCAGTGTGAGGTTTTAATTTTCCTTGTTTTTGGGGTTTTCTAGCCATATTCTGGGTCCTTCACTGTGAATTTTTAATTTTCCACGTTTTTCAGGTTTTTTCGTCATATTCAGGGTGCTATAGTGTGATTTTTTCATTTCCATTTTTTTCAGGTTTTCTTGCCATATTCCAGGTCCTTCAGTGTGAATTTTTAATTTTCCAAGTTTTTCAGTATTTCTCGCCATATTCTGGGTAATACAGTGTGATTTTATCATTTTCTAATTTTTCATGGTTTCTTGCCATATTCTGGGTCCGACAGTGTGAATTTTTAATTTTCACGTTTTTCAGTGTTTCTCGGCATATTTTGGGTCCTGCAGTGTGATTTTCACTTTTTCCACGTTTTTCAAGTTTTTTCCTAATTCGGGGTCCTACAGTGTGATTTTCTCACTTTCCACCTTTTTCAGGTTTTCTCGCCATATTTGGGGTCCTTCAGTGTGAGTTTTTAATATTCTACTTTTTTCAGGGTTTCTCACCATAATCTGGGTCCGACAGTGTGAATTTTTAATTTTCACGTTTTTCAGGGTTTCTCAGCATATTCTGGGTCCTGCAGTGTGATTTTCTCGCCATATTCGCGGTCCTTCAGTGTGAATTTTTAACTTTCCGCTTTTTTTCAAGTTTTTTTTTCATATTCTGGGTCTTACAGTGTGATTTTCTCATTTTCCACCTTTTTCAGGTTATCTCCTCATAGGGTCCTTCAGTGTGGGTTTTTAATTATCTACTTATTTCAGGTTTTCTCGCAATATTCTGGGTCCTACAGTGTGAATTTCTCATTTTCCACATTTTTCAGTGTTTCTCGCCATATTCTGGGTCCTACAGTATGATTTTCTCATTTTCCACCTTTTCCAGGTATTCTTGGCATATTCTGGGTCCTACAGTGTGAATTTTTAATTTTCCATGTTTTTCAAGGTTTCTTGCCATATTCTGGTCCTACAGTGTGAATTTTTAATTTTCCACGTTTTTCAGTATTTCTCGCCATATTGTGGGTAATACATTGTGAATTTTTAATTTTCCACTTTTTTCATGGTTTCTCGCCATAATCTGGAACTGACAGTTTGAATTTTTAATTTTCCACGTTTTTCAGTATTTCTCGCCATATTCTGGGTCCTATAGTGTGAATATTTAATTTTCCATGTTTCTAAGGTTTTTTGCCATATTCTGGGTCCTTCAGTGTGCATTTTTAATTTTCCACGTTTTTCAGTACTTCTCGCCATATTCTTCGTAATACATTGTGAATTTTTAATTTTCCACTTTTTTCATGGTTTCTCGCCATAATCAGGATCTGACAGTTTGAATTTTTAATTTTCACGTTTTTCAGGGTTTCTCCGAAAATTCTGGGTCCTGCAGTGTGAATTTCTCATTTTCCACGTTTTTTAAGTTTGTTCATAATTCTGGGTCCTACAGTCTGATTTTCTCATATTCCACCTTTTTAAGATTTTGTAGCCATATTCTGGGTCCTTCAGTGTGAGTTTTTAATTTTCGACTCTTTCAGGGTTTCTCACCATATTCTGGGTACTACAGTGTGTATTTTTAATTTTCCACGTTTTTCAGGGTTTCTCTGCATATTCTGAGTTTTGCAGTTTGATTTTCTCTTTTTCGTCGTTTTTCAAGTTTTATAGCAATTCTGGGTCCTACAGTGTGATTATTCTCATTTTCCAACTTTTTCAGGTGTTCTTGCCATATTTGGGGTCCTTCAGTCTGAGATTATAATTTTCTACTTTTTTCAGGGTTTTTCGCCATATTCTGGGTCCTACAGCGTGTATTTTTAATTCTCCACGTTTTTCAGGGTTTATCGGCATATCATGTGTCCTACAGTGTGATTTTTTCATTTTCCACCCTTTTCAGGTTTTCTCGCCATATTCTGGGTCCTACAGTATGAGTTTTGAATTTTCCTAGTTTTTCAGGTTTTTTGGCCTTATTCTGGGTCCTTCAGTGTGAATTTTTAATTTTCCACGTTTTTCAGGTTTTTTTCGTCATATTCTGGTTCCTACAGTGTGATTTTCTCATTTCCACTTTTTCCAGGATTTCTTGTCATATTCCAGGTCCTTCAGTGTGAATTTTTAATTTTCCACTTTTTTCATGGTTTCTCGCCATAGTCTGTGTCCAACAGTGTGAATTTTTAATTTTCACGTTTCTCACGGATTCTTGGCATATTCTGGGTCCTGCAGTGTGATTTTCTCATTTTCCACCTTTTTCAAGTTTTTTGTAATTCTGGGTCCTACAGTTTGATTTTCTCATTTTCCACCTTTTTCAGGTTTTCTCGCCATATCCTGGGTACTTCAATGTGAGTTTTTAATTTTCCTCTTTTTTCAGGTTTTCTCACCATATTCCGGGTCCTATACTGTGAATTTATAATTTTCCAAGTTTTTCAGGTTTTTTCATCATATTCAGGGTCCTACAGTGTGATTTTCTCATTTCCACGTTTTTCAGGTTTCCTTGCCATATTCCAGGTCCTTCAGTGTGAATTTTGAATTTTCCAAGTTTTTCAGTATTTCTCGCCATATTGTGGGTAATACAGTGTGATTTTCTAATTTTCCATTTTTTCATGGTTAATTGCCATATACTGGGTCCGACAGTGTGAATTTTTAATTTTCACGTTTTTCAGGGTTTCTCGACATATTCTGGGTCCTGCAGTGTGATTTTCTCATTTTCCACGTTTTTCAAGTTTTTTCGTATTTCTGGGTCCTACAGTGTGATTATTCTCATTTTCAAACTTTTCAGGTTTTGTCACCATATTCGGGTCCTTCAGTGTGAATTTTTAATTTTCTACTTTTATCATTTTTTCTCGCCATATTCTGGGTCCTTCAGTGTGAGGTTTTAATTTTCCTTGTTTTTGGGGTTTTCTAGCCATATTCTGGGTCCTTCACTGTGAATTTTTAATTTTCCACGTTTTTCAGGTTTTTTCGTCATATTCAGGGTGCTATAGTGTGATTTTCTCATTTCCATTTTTTCAGGTTTTCTTGCCATTTTCCAGGTCCTTCAGTGTGAATTTTTAATTTTTCCACGAATTTCAATATTTCTCACCATATTCTGGGTCCTACAGTGTGATTTTCTCATTTCCACGTTTTTCAGGTTTTCTTGCCATATTCCAAGTCCTTCAGTTTGAATTTTTAAGTTTCCATGTTTTTCTGTATTTCTCGCCATATTCTGGGTAATACAGTGTGAAGTTTTAATTTTCCTCTGTTTTCATGTTTTCTCCTATATTCTCTGTCTGACAGTGTGAATTTTTAGTTTTCACGTTTTTCAGGGTTTCTGGGCATATTCTGGGTCCTGCAGTGTGACTTTCTCATTTTCCACCTTTTTCAAGTTTTCTTGCCATATTTGGGGTCCTTCAGTGTGAGTTTGTAATTTTCTACTTTTTTCAGCTTTTCTCGCCATATTCTGGGTCCCACAGCGTGTATTTTTAATTTTCCACGTTTTCAGAGTTTCTTGGCATATTCTGGGTCCTACAGTGTGATTTTCTCATTTTTGAAGTTTTCCAAGTTTTTTCATAATCTGGGTTCTACAGTGTGTTTATTCTCATTTTCAACCTTTTTCAAGTTTTCTCCCCATATTCTGGGTACTTCAGTGAGAATTTTTAATTTTCTACTTTTTTCAGGTTTTCTCGCCATATTCTGGGTCCTTCAGTGTGAGTTTTTAAATTTTCCTCATTTTTCAGGTTTTCTCGCCATATTCTGGTTCCTTCAGTGTGAGTTTTTAATTTTCCTCGTTTTTCAGGTTTTCTCACCATATTCGGGGTCCTTCAGTGTGAATTTTTAATTTTCCACGTTTTTCAGGTTTTTTCGTCATATTCTGGGTCTTACAGTGTGATTTTCAAATTTCCACCTTTTTCAGGTTTACTTGCCGTATTCCAGGTCCTTCATTGTGAATTTTTAAGTTTCCACGTTTTTCAGTATTTCTCGCCATATTATGGGTAATACAGTGTGAATTTTTAATTTTCCACTTTTTTCATGGTTTCTCGCCATAATCAAGATTTTCAGTGTTTTTATCGCCATATTCTAGGTATTACAGTATGATTTTCTCATTTTTCGATCCTTTCATGGTTTGTCACCATATTTCAGGTCCTACAGTGTGATTTTCTCATTTTTCGACTTTTTCAAGGTTTATCACCATATTCTAGGTCCTATGGTGTGATTTTCTCATTTTCCACATTTTTCAGGATTTCTCGCCATATTCCAGTTCTTAAGTGTGAGTTTTTAATTATCCATGTTTTTCAGGGTTTCTCGTCATATTCCAGGTACTACAGTGTGATTTTCCCATTATTCGACTATACAGGGTTTCTCACCCTATTCCAAGTCCTACAGTGTTCTTTTCTCATTTTCCCTGTTTTTCAAGATTTCTCGCCCTATTCCAGGTCCTTTTGTGTGAGTTTTTAATTTTCCAAGATTTTCACTGTTTCTTGCCATATTCCAGGTCCTTCAGTGTGAGTTTTTAATTTTCGACATTTTTCATGGTTAATCGCCATATTCTAGGTACTACAGTAGGATTTTCTCATTTTTCGACGTTTTCAGGGTTTCTCACCATGTTCCAGGTCCTACAGTGAGATTTTCTAATTTTTCGAGTACTTCGGAGGCTAGGTTAAGGAGATTTCAAAGTCAGCCTGGGAAACAGCCAGGGGGCCGGGGTTGTGGGGGCAGTGGACAAAAGAGCTAAATGTATTTAGTAATTCCCTTACTAATTACCTCTTCTTTCAGCTAACACCTACTTTTGCCTCTTCTAAAAGTAGCTAACAGTTACTTTTGCCTATTAGCTAAGCGCATGAAAGTGATGCTGAGAGATAAGTTGGGGCAGCCCCCTACTGAAAAAGGAAAGAGCTCAGCTGATTCTGTAAGGCTGGATAGAAGAAATCAGGGCCTTCTCTGCATCCCACATGTACAGTCGCAGGACTGAATGCCACCTTGGAAGCCTGGCCACTGTTCAGGACCTTGAAGATTTCGCCGGGAACCTCGAAGTGTAGACACCAGAACACCAGAGGTATCAGGGTTTGAATCAAGCCTCCCACCCCGGAGAGATGCCCGAATCGACTCCTTAGAGGAGTCCCTCTCTTCTTTCATGGTATCTGGCAGTTTACCCAGTGGTGAAAATTCGGCAGAATCTGAGGTTTGTTCGGTTAAGTCCACACTGCCTCTTCCAGCTCACAGAACCCTAGAAGGACTCATTCCTCCTACTCATATCTATTCATTCTCTGCACAGGAATCCACCTTGTGATTTCAAAACACTGAATCGGGAGACCCAGGCTCAGTTAGGACTCTACAGGGGACAGAGGGCTGACTGTGGTTCTTGGAGTATGTTTCCTATCCGAAGTGCAAGGACTTCTTAAATGTAAAAATCCTTTGCCTTTTTATGGAGATTATGGAAAAAGGGAAGTTCTAAGGCAGATTAGCAAAGCTGAGACCCTAGCCAGGTTTGGCAGCACCTCTCCTTTCTTTGATCTGTGCACCAGGGGACCTGAAAAATGCTAGTCCAGCAAATCTGAAGAGGTCACAGGCTCTTGACTACTTTTTGGGTCCTGTGGGTTGGACCCAAGCAAACTAGTGATGATTAAAGGCCAGTGATCTGGAACCAGATATGCACTTAAGGGCTACTGGCAAATTTCAAAGCGGTTTTTATTTGCCAGCCACATGACTTGCAGCTAGTCTCACAATCCTGTTTTAGCTATTTGTGTTTCTTCTCATGTAGCTCAGGGTATGTCAAATACACTAAAGACCTGACTAGAAGCTGGTGCATCTCAGAGGCCTGCTCCAGTTCTCCCTGATTTGCCAGAGCAGCTGGATTGATTTTTTTTAATTCCAACATTTTCCAATATTTGTATCCTTCAGGCTAATTTGAATAATGCCAGCAATTCTTGGTGGACATTTTGAGTTATGCGCTGATGCTTTAGCTCATTTAATTGCTTGCCTAAGCCTGGGTTCCAACCTGAACACCAGATTAATAAACATGCCTATCTTTCCAGCACACAAGAAGTGAAGGCATGAAGATTAGAAATGCAGCTATCCTTGACTTTGTTAGGAGCAGCCTAAGGTAAAGGAACAAGACTCTGCCTAAAACAGAAAACAAGGTCCAAAGAAACCAACCAACAATAACACTTTGGTTACTTACGAATTCCCATTTTCATTTGTTTAGTCATATCTTCTAAGGAGCCAAGGTTGACTTTTAATCCTCAGGGTTTGATTGGCAAAAGAAGAGGACTGGTCCAAGATTTGAACCTAGGAAGATCCTCTCAGACCCTAAGCGAGAATCCTCTAGGGGTAGGACCAACAAGCCTTAAAGAGAAGCTCCATCTAGTCTTTCTAAGAGGGATATCTTGGAATCCTCTGGTTGAATTCAGTAAACACCAAAAGAATTGAGTTTCAGATCTACCTGAAAAGGGTAATCCAAGACTACCCAGTGCCCCAATTGCTTGAGAATGTCAAAACTAGTGTAGAGTCTGTAACACTTGCACCCACTGCAATTTAGTACACCCAGTGCTGCTTCAAGGAGAGCAAAAGACCCACTAAATGCTCCCTACCTCCAGTTCTAATGTCAGAGATACAGAAAGCAGAAACCCAACCATGGGGCACTCCTGGGAAGTGCCAGCATTGTCTCCAGTCGAGACCCAACTAAAATAACATCTCGTCCAAATTTGGGCTCAAACCAACGACCCTGAGATTAATAATCTCGTGCTCTAACGACTGTGCTAGATCGGGAACTGTTCTTTAGCTTAGAAGTTTATAATTGTGACCACCACTGGGTAAGCATCCCCAGAGCAAATCCTTGGTGAGCACCTGCTCCGTTGGCATATCATAGAAATAAAATGTAGACAGGCAAAGCCATGGCTGGCACTGGAGGAGCATGGTTAAACCTGTTTCCATCGCTGTAGCAGGTCTTTGCGCATCTGATCAGTATTTGCTTACTAAACTGTATATTGGCCTCAACCGACGTCTGTGTTGTCCTCTGTTTCCCCCAAACTGAACGTAATCTAAATGTAAGAAATGTCTCTTGTGAGTCTGGCACCCTGATTTTGTTGTTAACAGACATAGCCTGTCAAGTCTGAGCCTAGGTGGCACAGGATCTGGGAGCTGACTTAGGGTCGCCACAGGGGCCAACAGGTCAGTCAAGGGAATCCAACTAGAGCTCAAATGACTAACCTAGATGTCAGTAGGGTTAAGTTGGGGATACTAGTGAGGGTCCAACCAATCCAGGGGTACGGATCTGAGCCAAAGGAGGCTCAGGCAATGTCCTATCCACACCCACCCTCGGGGCTTCTCCTAGGTCCTTTTCGGTCAGAGTGCCAGGAATCTTGTTCTTACCTATGCCTCTGGAATGGGACCTATCACACTGCACTCAGAATACCAGATGCTTCCATTGAAGCATCAAGAACTCAGAGCAATGGCTGTCTGTCTTCAGGTGTATCCTATCCTCTAGTCCTATTTCCAAATTAAGGGCTTGGCTGAGCTGCCTCATTATGTAATTGCAAACCTTTCTAATCGTGGAAGAAAGAGGCACAAAAGAACCATCATAGGAAGGAACCAATCATTACCTCCCTACAACCCCAACTTAAAGGGGTTCACATGTGACTTTCCCAAGGTTGGACCAATCTCCACCGCCATGCAACACTGTAGCCTCTTATAGTTTTAAATGTTCACTTACTGTATGCTTTTATATGAAGAAAGACTTGGTTTCTCTTTTCCATTTCAAAGATTACCAGACCTTTTTCTGTTTAGAGAATATGCTCATGAATATCCTTTAGATACAGTAAATATAACTGTTGCTCTTAGAACTTACTTGTTTTCGTGATATTTTTAAGGGTAAATGGCAGAGTTTGTTTAAAAAATATTTTACAGTTATTTATTTGTGTGAGTGATGAAGCTCTGATTTTTCAAACCTGTCAAGAGGTACGATGACCTCCCTTCTCTCTCTCTCTCAAAAGCCCTCTTTCCTCTCTCTCAATGATGTATTTTATTTTTAGTATAAGGGTGTTTGCATGTGTATACTGTGCCCACAGAAGCCATAACAGAGTATCAAATCCCCTGGAACTGGAGATGGGCCACCATATAATTGCTGGTAGTTGAGCCCAAGTTCTCTGGAAGAGGAGACAATGCTGTTAATTGTTGAGCCCTTTCAGTGGCCCCACCCATCTTTAAATTTTTAGAAGTATATGTGAGGCTGTGTTTATGTACATCATATGCAGACCATAAGAGGGATTTAGATTCTCCAGAATCTGACACCCTCTTCTGGAGTGTCTGAAGACAGCTACAGTGTACTTATATCTAATAAATACATAAATAAATAAATAAACATTTTTTAAAAAGGATAAAAAAAAAGAAAGACCAGGCAGGACTGCCATTTGCATGTTCATAGGGGAAACCTGGAGAGAGAGCAGTCTAACCTCAGCAGGTTGCTTCCCTCTGGATGGTAGCTCAGAGAGTAATCCTAGCAAGACAGGCAAATCACTGATTTCAAGGACTGCCTGGTTCAGGACAGCCAATGCTATGAAGAGAAAGGAGCTATGTAGTGAAAACAAAGCAAGGAAACACTAACCAGGAAAAAGAATAGACAGTGTAGCTTGTGATAGGGTACCAACAAGAGAAAGCCTTCTGTTACCACTTACAAACACAAGAAGCCTTGCACCCTTCTGCCCAGGTTATTACCACTGGTTATGACCACAAGACTTGGGCTCTTATGTCTATAGGAAGCACCTGTCTGTGCCTTTAAGTACCATTGAAAGTTCAGGGCTATAATTCTTCTGTAACAAGCAACAGTGGTAAGAACCTGCAGCCTTTGAAAACAACTCTTTTTTTAAAAAAGCAGGGGACACAAGGGAGCTGTAGAGCTCCTCAAGTTCAGCTCTATTACTTGGTAGGGAAACAGCCTCAGTGTCCAGAGCTGAGGTCTCACAGGCAAACTGCTGCAATTTTTGAGTACCATCTAGAGAGAGAAAAGATATGATGTGGTTGCTTAATTTATGTATTTTATTATTTCTATTTGTTCTTTTGTGTTGTTTTATTTGGTTTTAGATAAGGCCTCAGTCTGTAGCTCTGGCTGACCCAGGACTGACTACATGTGTTAATTAGGGTTTCACAGCTGAGAACAGACACCAAGAGCAAGGTAAGACTTAGAAAACACGACATTCAGTGGTGGCTCAAGCTCTTAATGAGAGCACTCGGGAGGCAGAGGCAGTCAGTTTCTGAGTTCGAGGCCAGCCTGGTGAAAGAAAGACAGACAGACAAATCAGTAAAATAAAAGCCAGAAAAACCAAAAAAAAAAAAAAAAAAAAAAAAGCCAAAACCTTCTCTGCTTTTGTTTTCTTTTGCCTCGAGGTAGGGTTTCTCTTGGTGTAGCCCAGGCAGTCTGTTCTGGAACTATCAGTGTAGGCTTGGGTAGCCTCAAACTCACAGAGGTCCTCTCTGCCTGCCTGCCTTTGCCACCCACACAGCCTGGCAGAAGCCAGAATCTCTTTTTCCCTCTTCTTTATATATTTGTTTGTTTGTTTGTTTGCTTGCTTGCTTGCTTGTTTGTTTGTTGTTATTATAACTATTAGTTCTCAATGTAAGTGTGTGTGTGTGTGTGTGTGTGTGTGTGTTTGTGTGTGTGTGTGTGTGTGTGTGTGTGTGTGTGCTCTATCTGCTGCCTATATGACTACATGCCAGAAGAGGGCACCATAACCTAGGACAAGTCACCATGCAACTCCTGAGAATTAATTTTTAAAAAAATGGAAATTCTAATATCATAGAAGGTAGATATCTGCGAGGCTGTCAGAGTGCTTTTTAAGGCTTACTGTAAATAATAAAAATTGTGTGTCTTTTACCAAACAACAGAAGGGAAGGGAGGTGGTGTGCCTGCATGTCTGTTGTCTGCATGTCAACTTCCTTGTTCTGTCACTCTGTTGAACATTGGCACATTGACCTCACCATGCTGAAAGGCGACATGTGGATGGCAGCCATCTTGTCTGCTGACTGAACACCCTTCTCAAGATGGAGGTGGCTGGCCGTCACGAGACCTATTGTTCCAGGTTGCTTCTGTTTCTTCCCCTTCTTTCCCAGCTACTAGTGGAATAGAACTTAACTGAATCCAGTGCAGAAGGGTGAGGAGTCACTGAAAAGCCACCAGCAGCCATGGCCACATGTTTTTCTATTGCTTTTTGTCTATTACTTCTTTATTATTGTTAGGAGGGAGGGGCGTTCAAGACAGTGTTTCTTTGTGTAGCCCTGGGTGTCTTGGAACTCACTCTGTAGACCAGGATGGCCTGGAATGCAGAAATCTGCCGGCCTCTGCCTGCCAAGTGCTGGGATTAAAGGGGTGCTCCACCACACCCGGCTTCCTTGTTTATTTCTAAGAATCCGCGGGAAATATGATTTGTTTAATCTGTGTACCCTAGACTAACACACACATGCACACAAACAGGGAGTGAGAGAGAAAGATAAGGAGGAATGACATGAATTTTAGGAAAGAGTGATATTAATGGATTAATATTACTTTTATTCATACATATATACATACATACATACACAGAATTAGAGTAGAGCTGAGGCAATTGTGGAACACACCTTTAGCCTCAGGATGATTTCTGCATTCAAGGTCACCCTGGCTTACAGAGGGAGTTCCAAGTCAGCCAGGGCTGCACAGAGAAACCCGTTCTGAGAAAAAAATAATAATTGAAAGAAAGAAAGAAAGAAAGAGAGAAAGAAAGAAAGAAAGAAAGAAAGAAAGAGGATAAAAAGTTTTTAAAAATTAAGAAAAAAAAATTACCAGATTACCATCAAGCACACACAGCAATGGCTGTCTTCAGGTGTATCCTTTCAGCCTCCAAAACAAAAAGCAATGGCTGTCTGTCGTCAGGTGTATCCTATTCTCCAGTCTTATTTCCAACCTAAGAGCTGGGCTGAGCTGCCTCATTATGTAATTGCAAACCTTCCTTGGTTTGTCTTTTCCATTTCTAAGACTAACAGACCTTTTTTTATTTAGAGAATATGCTCATGACTGTCCTTTAGATATAGTAAATATAACTGTTGCTCATAGAACTTGTTTTCTAGGAATTTTTAAAGGTAAATGGCAGAGTTTATTTATAAAAAATATTTTGCATTTATTTATTTGTGTAAGTGATGAAGCTCAGGTCTTCAAACTCGTCAGGAGGTATGATTACCTCCCCTCTCTCTCACCCCCTCTCTCTCCTCTCTATGATCTATTTTATTTTTAGGGTAAGGGTGTTTTGCATGTGTATGCTGTGCCCACAGACTCCAGAACAGAGTATTATATCCCCTGGAACTGGAGATGGGCCACCATATATATACTGGTAATTGAGCCCAGGTTCTCTGGAAGAGGAGACAATGCTCTTAATTGTTGAGCCCTCTCTGTAGCCCCATCTTTCTTTTTTTTTTAAGTATATGTGAGGCTGTGTTTATATAAATCATATGCAGACAATAAGAATGATTTAGAGTCTTCAGAATCTGACACCCTCTTCTGGAGTGTCTGAAGATTGCTACAGCATACTTAAATATAATAAATAAATAAATCTTTAAAAAGAAAAGGAAAAGAAAAAAAAGAAAGACCAGGCCTGCCATATGCATGTTCATAGAGGAAACTGGAAGAGACCCCAATCTAACCTCAGCAGGGTGCTTCCTTCTTGATGGTAGCTCACTGTTTCATCCCAGCAAGACAGGCAAATCACTGAGTTCAAGGACAGTAAGGTTCAGGACCAGCAAGGTTAGGAAGGGAAAGGGGCTATGTAGAGAATACAAACCAACAAAACAACAACAAGGAAAAAGAAGTGACAGTGTAACTTGGGGTAGGGTACCAACAAGAGAAAGCCTTCTGTTACCACTTACAAACACCAGTAGCCTTGCACCCTTCTGCCCAGGTCCCTGTCTTCCTTTCTAGGAATTCTTAGGATGCCAGGGGGTGTGGGAATCCAGATTAACTTTTTAATAACAAAGACTTGGCCTTTTATGTCTATAGGAAGCCAGTCTCAGTGCCTTTAACTACCACTGAAAGTTCAGGGCTGTTTCTCAACTGTAACAAGCAACAGTGCTATGAAACCTGCAGCCTTTGAAAACAACTTTTTTTTAAAAGTGGGGGACACAAATCAGCAGTAGAACCCCTCAGGTTCAGCCCTAATACTTGTTAGGGAAACAGCCTCAATGTCCAGAGCTGAGGTCTCATGGGTGAACTGCTTCAAGCTCTGAGTATCATCTAAAGAAAGAAAAGATATCATGTGGTTGCTTAATTTATTTTTTTTTATTATTTCTTTTTTTGTTTTGTTTTGTTTTGTTTTAGATAATGCCTCACTCTGTAGCTACGGCTGACCTAGGACTGACTACATGTCTTAATTAGGGTTTCACAGCTGAGAAACAGACACCATACCAATGTAAGACTTAAAAAACCAACAGTCATTTGTGGCTCGAGCTCTTAATGAGAGCACTCTGGAGGCAGAGGCAGTTAGTTTCTGAGTTCGAGGCCAGCCTGGTTAAAAACAGGGTCAGGCAGGGCAGGGCAGGGCTAGGCTAGGCAGGGCAGGGCTAGGTTAGGCAGGGCTAGGCTAAGCAGGGCTAGGCAGGGCTAGGCAGGGCAGGGCAGGGCAGGGCTAGGCTACGCTAGACTAGGCTAGGCAGGGAAGGGCAGGGAAGGGCAGGGGTAGGCAGGGAAGGGCAGGGGTAGTCTGGGCTAGGCTGGCCTAGACTAGGCTAGGCAGGGAAGGGCAGGGAAGGGCAGGGGTAGGCAGGGAAGGGCAGGGCTAGGCTGGGCTAGGCTGGGCTAGGCAGGGCTAGGCAGGGCTAGGCTAGTCTAGGCAAGGCAGGGCCATATTCTGGGTCCCATAGTGTGAATTTTTAAATTTCACGATTTTCAGGGTTTCTCGGAATATTCTGGTTCCTGCAGTGTGATTTTCTCATTTTCCAAGATTTTCAAGTTTTTCCGTTATTCTGGGTCCTTCAGGGTGATTTTCTCATTTTCCACCTTTTTCAAGTTTTCTTGCCATATTCGGGGTCCTTCAGTGTGAATTTTTAATTTTCCACGTTTTTCGGTATTTCTCGCCATATTCTGCGTAATACAGTGTGAATTTTTAATTTTCCACTTTTTTCATGAATTCTCGCCATATTCTGTGTCCGACAGTGTGAGTTTTTAATTTTCACGTTTTTCAGGGTTTCTCGGCATATTCTGGGTCCTGCAGAGTGATTTTCCCATTTTCCACGTTTTTCAAGTTTTTATGTAATTCTGGGTCCTACAGTGTGATTTTCTCATTTTCCACTTATTCAGGTTTTCTCCCCATATTTGGGGTCCTTCTGTGTGAGTTTTTATTTTTCTACTTTTTTCAGGTTTTCTCGCCATATTCTGGGTCCTTAGGTGTGAGTTTTTAATTTTCCTCGTTTTTCAGGTTTTCTCGCCATATTCGGGGTCCTTCAGTGTGAATTTTTAATTTTCCATGTTTTTCAGGTTTTTTCGTCATATTCTGGGTCTTACAATGTGATTTTCTCATTTCCACCTTTTTCAGGTTTTCTTGCCATATTCCAGGTCCTTCAGTATGAATTTTGAATTTTCCACTTTTTTCATGCTTTCTAGCCATAATCGAGATTTTTTAGTGTTTTTATCGCCATATTCTAGGTATTACAGTATGATCTTCTCATTTTTCGATCCTTTCATGGTTTGTCACCATATTTCAGGTCCTATAATGTGATTTTCTCATTTTTCGACTTTTTCAAGGTTTATCACCATATTCCAGGTCCTACAGTGTGATTTTCTCATTTTCCACATTTTTCAGGATTTCTTGCCATATTCCAGGCCTTCAGTGTGATTTTTTAATTATCCACGTTTTTCAGGGTTTCTTGCCATATTCCAGGTCCTTCAGTGTGATTTTCTCATTTTCCACATTTTTCAGGATTTCTTGCCATATTAAAGCCCCCTGTTTGAATAATTTATTATCCACGTTTTTCAGGGTTTCTCGCCATATTCTGGGACATACAGTTTGATTTACTCATTTTTCGACTTTTTCAGGGTTTCTCACCATATTCCAGGTCCTACACTGTGATTTTCTCATTTTCCTCATTTTTCAGGATTTCTTGACATATTCCATTCCTTTAATGTGATTATTTAATTATCCACGTTTTTTTTTTTGTTTTTTTGTTTTGTTTTGTTTTGTTTTGTTTTTGTCTCTCGCCATATTCCTAGTCCTTCAGTATGAGACCTTAATTTTCGGCATTTTCTGGATTATGGAAATATTCCAGGGCCATCAGTGTGAGTTTTTAATTTTCTATGTTTTTCAGGGTTTATTGCCATATTCCAGGTACTACAGTCTGATTTTCTCATTTTTCGACTTTTTCAGGGTTTCTCACCATATTCTAGGTCCTACAATGTGATTTTTTCATTATTCGACTATAAAGGGTTTCTCACCATATTCCAGGTACTAGATATATTTTCTCATTTTTCGACTTCTTCAGGGTCTCTCAACATTTTCCAGGTTCTACAGTGTGATTTTCTCATTTTTCGACTTTTTCAAGTTTTTCTCACCATATTCCAGGTCCTACAGTGTGATTTTCTCATTTTCCACATTTTTCAGGATTTCTTGCCATATTCCAGGCCTTCAGTGTGATTTTTTAATTATCCACGTTTTTATACTTACTCCCCATATTCCAGGTCCTACAGTGTGATTTTTCCTTTTCAATGATTTTCAGGTTTTCTTGCCCTATTCCTGGTCCTACAGGGTAAGTTTTGAATTTTCCACATTTTTCGGGGTTTCTCGCGATATTCTAGGTACTTTAGTATGATTTCTCATTTTTCCCCTCTTTCTGGGTTTCTAGACACATTCCAGGTCCATCAGTGTGATTTTCTCATTTTCCAACTTTTTCTGGGTTTCTCTCCATTTTCCAGGTCCTAGAGTGTGAGTTTCTCATTTTCGAGGTTTTTCAGGGTTTCTCGCCATATTCCAGGTCATTCACTGTTTGATTTTAATTTTCCACATTTTTCAGAGTATCTTGCCATATTCCAAGTCCTAGAGTGTGAGTTTTTAAATTTCCAACTTTTTCAGGGTTTCTTGCCCTATTCCATGTCCTACAGTGCAAGTTTTTAATTTTCCACATTTTTCATGGTTTTCTTCATATTCCAAATCCTACAGTATGATTTTCTCATTTTTCATGATTTTCAGTTTCTACCCATATTCCAGATCCTACAGTGTGAGTTTTTTTATTTTCCATGTTTTTCAGGGTTTCTTCCCATATTCCAGGTCCTATAGTGTGAGTTTCTCATTTTCAACGTTTTTCGGAGTTTTTTGCCATATTATAGGTCCTGCAGTTTGAGTTCCTCATTTTCCACGTTTTTCAGGTCTTTTCAGCATATTCCAGGTTCTGCAGTTTGAATTTCTCATTTTCCATGTTTTTCATTGTTTCTTGCCATATTCCATATCCTACAGTGTGATTTTCTCATTTTTCATGATTATCAGGTTTTCTTGCCATATTCCAGATCCTAGAGTATGAGTTTTTAATTTTCCAACTTTTTCAGGGTTTCTTACCATAAACCATGTCCTAAAATGTGACTTTCTCATTTTCCACGTTTTTCAGGTTTTCTCTCCATATTCCTGTTCCTACAATATTAGTTTTTAATTTTCCACGTTTTTCAGGGTTTCTCTACATATTCCAGGTCCTGCAGTTTGAATTTCTTATTTTCCACGTTTTTCAGTGTTTCTTGCCATATTCTAGGTCCTACAGTGAGATTTTATCATTTTTCATGATTTTCACGTTTTCTCGCCATATCCCAGGTCCTTCAGTGTGAGTTTTTAATTTTCCACGGTTTTCTGTGTTTCTTGCCATATTCCATATCCTACCATTTGAGTTTTTTATTGTTCACATTATTCAGGGGTTCTTGCCATATTCTAGGTACTGCAGTGTGATTTTCTCATTTTTCATTATTTTTAGGTTTTTTAATTATCCGATTTTTTTCAGGTTTTCTCCCCATATTCTAAGTCCTGCAGTGTGATTTTGTCATTTTCCACCTCTTTCTGTATTTCTTGCCATATTCCAAGTTCTGCAGTTTGATTTTGTCATTTTCCACCTCCTTCAGGGTTTCTTGCCACATTCCAGGTCCTCCAGTGTGAGTTTCTCCTTTTCCACGTTTTATAGGGAATCTTGCCATATTCCAGGTCCTAGAGTGTGAGTTTTTAATTTTCCACGTTTTTCAGGATTTCTCACCATATTCCAGGTCCTACAGTGTGATTCTCTCATTTTCCACAATTTTAAGGTTTTCTTTTCATATTCCCGTTCTTATAGTTTGAGTTTCTCATTTTTCACATTTTTCAGTTCTGTTCACCATATTCCAGGTCCTAGAGTGTGAGTTTTTAATTTTCCACGTGTTTCAGGGTTTCTTGCCATATTCCAGATTCTACAGTGTGATTTTCTCATTTTCTGTGATTTTTCAGGTTTTCTTGCCATATTCCCAGTCCTATAGTATAAGTTTTCAATTTCCCATGTTTGTCAAGGTTTCTCGACATATTCCAAGTCCTATAGTTTGCGTTTCTCATATTTTGGTGTTTCTAGCCTTATACCAGGTCCTGCAGTGTTATTTTCTCATTTTCCACCTTTTTCTTGGTTTCTTGCCATATTCCAGGTCCTACAGAGTGAGTTTCTTATTTTCCACATTTTTCAGGTTTTCTCAACATATTCCAGATCCAACCGTGTGAGTTTTTAATTTTCCACGTTTTTCAGTGTTTCTCTCCATATTCCAGGTCCTACAGTGTGATTTTCTCATTTTTCATAATTTGCAGGTTATTGGGTGTGAGTTTTTTATTTTCAATTTTTTTTCAGGTTCTCCTGCCATATTCCATGTCCTACAGTTTGATTTTCTCATTTTTCAGGATTTGAAGTTTTCTTGTCATATTTTAGGTCCTACATTGTTAGTTTTTTTATTTTCCACTTTTTAAAGGTTTTCTTACTATATTCCAAGTCCTACAGTGTCATTTTCTCATTTTCCACGTTCTTCAGGTATTCTCGCCATATTCCAGGTCCTACAGTGTGAGTTTTTAATTTCTACGTTTTTCAAGGTTTCTTACAATATTCCAGGTCCTACAGTGTGATTTTCTCATTTTCAATGAATTTCCGTTTTCTTGCCCCATTCCAGGTCCTACAGGGTAAGTTTTTAATTTTTCAAAATTTTCAGGGTTTCTTGCAATATTCCAGGTACTGCATTATGATTTTCTCATTTTTTCCCCTCTTTCTGGGTTTCTGGACACATTCCAGGTCCTACAGTGTGGTTGTCTCAATTTCCACCTTTTTCCGGGTTTCTTCCCATATTCCAGGTCCTACAGCGTGAGTTTCTCATTTTCCACGTTTTTTTCAGTGTTTCTTGCCATATTCCAGGTCCTACAGTGTTTGTTTTTAAATTTCCACCTTTTTCAGGGTTTCTCGTCATATTTCATTCCTACCGTTTGAGTTTATCATTTTTCACATTTTTCAGTATTTGTCGCCATATACATGGTCGTAGAGTGTAAGTTTTTAAATTTCCACTGTTTTTCAAGGTTTCTCAAAATATTCCTGGTCCTACATTGTGAGTTTTTAATTTTCGACATTTTTCAGGGTTTATCGCCCTATTCAAGGTCTACAGTGTGATTTTCTCATATTTGATGATTTTCACTTTTTCTTTCCATATTTCAGTTCCTACAGTGTTATTTTTTATGTTTCACGTTTTTTAGGGTTTCTCTGTCACTGTGCTCAACTGTGGTTTTACAATGCTCCACTGTGATGTCCCACTTCTCTACTCTGTTGTCACCCTGCTCTAAAGTGATCTCACAGTGCTCCACTGTGGTGTCACAGTGCTCCACTTCGTTGTCACAATGCTCAACTTTGGTGTCACAGTATGCCACTGTGGTATCACAGTTCTCCACTCTGGTGTCACAATGCTCCACTGTGGTGTCACATGCTCCACTGTGTTGTCAGAGTTCTCCACTGTAGTTTTATTGTGGTTCACTGTGGGGAGACAGTGCTGCACTGTGGTATCACAGTGGTCCACTGTTGTGTCACAGTGCTCACTGTGGTTTATCAGTGCTCTACTGTGGTATCACAGTGCTCCACTCTACTGTCACAGTGCTCCACTCTACTGTCACCGTGCTGCTCTGTGTTGTCACAGTGCTCCACTGTGGTGTCACACTGCTACACTATTGTGTCACAGTGTTCCACCTTTCTGACACAGTTCTCCACAGTGATGTAAGTGTGCTCCCCTCACTGTCACACTTCTGCACTGTCGTGTCACAGTGCTCAAATGACATGTCACAATGCTCCACTCTGATGCCACAGTGGTCCACTGTGCTTTCACAGTGCTGCACTGTAGTGTCACAGTGCTCCTCTCTCGGGTCACAGTACTCCACTCTGCTGTCACAGTGCTCCACCGTGGTGACACAGTGCTTTACAGTGCTTTACAGTGATGTCACAGTGTTCCACTCTGATGTTGCACTGCTTTTCTCTGTTGTCACACTCCTCCACTGTGGTGTCATTGTGCTCCTCTGTGGTGTCACAGTGCTCCTCTTCATTGTCACAGTGCTCCATGGTGCTGTCACCCTACTCCTCTGTGGTGTCACATTTCTCCAGTGTGGTGTCATAATGCTACACTGTGGTGTCGTATTCTCCACTGTGGTTTCACATGCTCCAGTGTGTTGTCATATACTCTAAAGTTGCTCCAACACAGAACAAATATACGTGCACCAATGTGTTCACTGAACCCTAATTTTTAATAACCATGAGCTGGAAACAACCCAGATGTCCCTCTATGGAAGAATTGTTACAGAAACTGTGGTACATTTACACAATGGAATACTACTCAGATATTAAAAAATGATCGCATCATAAACGTTGTAGGCACATTGATGGAACTAGAAAATATTTTCTTGAGTGAGGTAACCCAAATCCAAAAGGCCTTGTATGGTATGTACTCACTGATAAGTGGATTTTAGCCCAAAAGCTCAGAATACCCATGCGAAAACTAAAAGTCAAATGAAGTTTTACAAGAAGGGAGTCCAAAGTGTAGGTTCTTCAAACCTACTTAGAAGAGGTAACAAAATAATCATAGCAGGCAGAGGAAGGGGGTATCAGGGTGGGAGAGAGAAAGGGAGGGGAAGAAAGAAGGAAGGACAGGGTCAGGTATGGGAAGAGACAGGAGAGACGTCTAGAGGGCCAGGAGAATGAATAGGAATAAGTAGCAGCGGGGTTTGGGGAACTAGGAGATGCACTAGAAATTCCCAGATGCCAGGAATTCAAGAGGTTCCCAGAACTCAATGGGATAACAACAGCTGAAATACAGGGGAGATGGAGCCTGAAGGTACTACATTCAGGAGATGGACATGGGACTCAGTTGAGGGATGGGGACACCCACCCATTAAAAAAAATACCAAAAATTGTCTCTGTCTAAAGGAAATTTAGGGACAAAAATGGAACAGAGACTGAAGGAAAGGCCAACCAGAGACTATAGAACTGTATTCTACTCACAGACACAAAGCCCCAACACTACTGCTGATGCCAAGATATTCTTACAGACAGGAGCCTTGTATGTCTGTGTATCCTCTGAGAACCTCTGTCAGCAACTGACTAAGACAGATGGAGAAACTCACAGAAACTATTGGACTGAGTGTGGGGACCCCAATGGAAAAATTAGGGGAAGGGCTGAAGGAGCTGAAGGGGATGGCAACCTGACAGGACTAACAACAGTATCAATTAACCAGACCCCTCAGAGCTCCCAGGGAGTAATCTACCAACTAAAGGAGTATACATGGGAGGGTTCATGACTAAAAATACTTATGTAGCAGAGAACTACATTGTCTGGCGTCAGTGGGACGGGTGGCACTTGGTCCTGTTGAGGCTTGATACCCCAGAGAAGGGGGATATTAGAGGGATTAGGTGGGAGTGGCTGGGGGGGGAGGGGGGAAAGTTGAGCCTCAGGGAGGGGAGAGCAGGAGAGGGATAACACTTGAAATATAAACAAGTGAAATGATTAATACATTTTAAAGGGTGGAGGGGTTGAGATCATCCTTGGTTGTGTATTG
This sequence comes from Mus caroli, assembly GCF_978045245.1. Taxonomy (NCBI): domain Eukaryota; kingdom Metazoa; phylum Chordata; class Mammalia; order Rodentia; family Muridae; genus Mus; species Mus caroli. The sequence goes on along the minus strand of NW_028227292.1, from coordinate 1,648,576 downwards.
GATGTGAAGCCTGCCTGGGAAAATGGGAGGAGAAGTGGAGAGGGAAAGAAAGAGCAAGGGGCAGAGAAATCAAGTCCATCTTGAGCTGTGTGCCAAGATACTGTCTAGAAGACAATCGATTAAGAAAATAGAACAGAGTCTGTTGGCTCCAGCTTAGACTCTATTGCTGCATTTGACCTCCTCTCCATTCCTCCTCCAGGTTGATGACTCTGTGGTTTAAAGCCAGCTGATATTCTAGCCAGAACACAAACACCTGGAGCAGTACTCTTAGGGGTAATTCTTCACAAACCATGCCAATAGCCACTCTGCACTCTTCAGTGCAACAGAAGGAAGGAGGATGGGAGTAAGAAGGAGACGGTGGAAGGAAATAGAAAAAGATGGAAGGACAAAGGAAAGAAAGGAGAGTCACTAACAAGACATACGTTATCAAAGACACAGTGAGTGACCAGTCCATTTCCCAGAATATAGCGAAGTAAAACTAGCTTTACCAAAACAATTATTTGGTATCAATTTATTGATTTCCTTAATTGTTTACTAAAGTGTTGCATGCACTCTGTTTGCAGAGCCCAGCTTCCTTGCTATCTGAACCAGAGAGGCCTAAAGAGCCAGGTGAGGCAGTGGCCCATTGCCCTTCCCAGCCTGCTGACTGATGCCAGCACTTAAACACTAGCTTGTCCACCCCACCTTATTGTTTTAAAGTATAAAATGAAATTACAAAGACTTGCAGGAGTTGTCTTGGCTTCGGTCCACCTTTGACATCTCTCTTCCACTCTCAGTTGTTTCCGTGTGCTTATTCCAGGAAGGTTCTCCCAACAATCTCTCTTTTTGGACTCAAAGTATCTGTGTTTTTTTTTTTCTTTCAGTGTGCTCCCTAAATCACAGACCAATTTGCTTGAGCCCAAATCATAGTCCAACAGCAGTCTTTTTCCCTCCTTGAAAGAATGTTAGAAGCCACAGTACTGGCTCTTATTCTTAAATAGAAATTCAAACCGAAGATCACCCATTAATTAACCGGGTTAATTCACTAAAATTATTATTATCCCTGGACCCTCCCAGGTCCCCAGTCATTATTTCAGTCCACAGTCACTGTCAAACAAGCAACCTGTCTTCTTTTGGCCTGCCTGCTCATCCATCTTCTAGTCTGTTTTCTGCCTCCCTCTCTAGTCCAGGGAAGTAAAAGACTTTCGCACTGATAGGAGCTGATCCATCACAGCTTATTTTATTTTAAAAACAAAAATAAACCTCTCCCAGGTTTTATCAGACATGTAGACCAGAATAGACTAAATTTGCCTTTGTGAGGTTGTTACTAAAAACATGAAGTGACATGGATATCACTCACTCCTGTATGGGCAGTACTTCGGATGCTAGGTTAAGGAGATTTCAAAGTCAGCCTGGGAACCAGCCAGGGGGCCGGGGTTGTGGGGGCAGTGGACAAAAGAGCTAAATGTATTTAGTTCTTCCCTTATTAATGATTTCTTCTTTCAGCTAAAACCTACTTTTGCCTCTTCTAAAAGTAGCTAACTGTTACTTTTGCCTATTAGCTAAGTGCATGAAAGTGATGCTGAGAGAGAAGTTGGGGCAGCCCCCTACTGAAAAAGGAAAGAGCTCAGCTGGTTCTGTAAGGGTGGATAGAAGAAATCAGGGCCTTCTCTGCATCCCACATGTACAGTCGCAGGACTGAATGCCACTTTGGAAGCCTGGCCACTGTTCAGGTCCTTGAAGATTTCGCCGGGAGCCTGGAAGTGTAGACACCAGAGCACCAGAGGTATCAGGGTTTGAATCAAGCCTCCCACCCCAGAGAAACGTCTTAAATGTAAAAATCCTTTGCCTTTTTATGGAGATTATGGAAAAAAGGGAAGTTCCAAGGCAGATTTGCAAAGCTGAGACCCTAGCCAGGATTGGCAGCATCTCTCTTTCTTAGATCTGCGCACCAGGGGACCAGAAAAATGCTAGTCCAGCAAATCTGAAGAGGTCACAGTCTCTTGACTACTTTTTGGGTCCTGTGGGTTGGACCCAAGCAAACTAGTGATGATTAAAGGCCAGTGATCTGGAACCAGATTTGCCCTTAAGGGCTACTGGCAAATTTCAAAGCGGTTTTTATTTGCCAGCCACATGTCTTGCAGCTAGTCTCACAATCCTGTTTTAGCTATTTGTGTTTCTTCTCATGTAGATCAGGGTATGTCAAATACACTAAAGACCTGACTAGAAGCTGGTGCATCTCAGAGGCCTGCTCCAGTTCTCCCTGATTTGCAGGAGCAGCTGGATTGATTTTTTTAAATTCCAACATTTTCCAATATTTGTATCCTTCAGGCTAATTTGAATAATGCCAGCAATTCTTGGTGGACATTTTGAGTTATGAGCTGATGCTGTAGCTCATCTAATTGCTTGCCTAAGCCTGGGTTCCAACCTGAACACCAGATTAATACACATGCCTATCTTTCCAGCACACAAGAAGTGAAGGCATTAAGATTAGAAATGCAGCTATCCTTGACTTTGTTAGGAGCAGCCTAAGGTAAAGGAACAAGACTCTGCCTAAAACAGAAAACAAGGTCCAAAGAAACCAAACAAAAATACCACTTTGGGTACTTACATATTTCCATTTTCATTTGTTTAGTCATACCTTCTAAGGAGCCAACTTTGACTTTTAATCCTCAGGGTTTGATTGGCAAAAGAAGAGGACTGGTCCAAGATTTGAACCTAGGAAGATTCTCTCAGACACTAAGTGAGAATCCTCTAGGTGTAGGACCAACAAGCCTTAAAGAGAAGCTCCAGCTAGTCTTTCTAAGAGGGATATCTTGGAATCCTCTGGTTAAATTCAGTAAACACCAAAAGAACTGAGTTTCAGATCTACCTGAAAAGGGTAATCCAAGACTACCCAGTGCCCCAATTGCTCAAGAATGTCAAAACTAGTGTAGAGTCTGTAACACTTGCACCCACTGCAATTTAGTACACCGAGTGCTGTTTCAAGCAGAGCAAAAGACCCACCAAATGCTCCCTACCTCCAGTTCTAATGTCAGAGATACAGAAAGCAGAACCCCAACCATGGGGCACTCGTGGGAAGTGCCAGCATTGTCTCCAGTCGAGACCCAACTAAAATAACATCTCGTCCAACTTTGGGCTCAAACCAACGACCCTGAGATTAATAATCTCGTGCTAGATGGGGAACTGTTCTTTAGCTTAGAAGTTTACTAATTGTGACCACCACTGGGTAAGCATCCCCAGAGCAAATCCTTGGTGAGCACCTGCTCCGTTGGCATATCATAGAAATACAATGCAGACAGGCAAAGCCATGGCTGGCACTGGAGGAGCATGGTTAAACCTGTTTCCATCGCTGTAGCAGGTCTTTGCGCATCTGATCAGTATTTGCTTACTAAACTGTATATTGGCCTCAACCGACGTCTGTGTTGTCCTCTGTTTCCCCCAAACTGAACGTAATCTAAATGTAAGAAATGTCTCCTGTGAGTCTGGCACCCTGATTTTGTTGTTAACAGACATAGCCTGTCAAGTCTGAGCCTAGGTGGCACAGGATCTGGGAGCTGACTTAGCGTGGCCATAGGGACCAACAGGTCAGTCAAGGGAATCCAACTAGAGCTCAAATGACTAACCTAGATGTCAGTAGGGTTAAGTTGGGGATCCTAGTGAGGGTCCAACCAATCCACGGGTACGGATCTGAGCCAAAGGAGGCTCAGGCAATGTCCTATCCACACCCACCCTCGGGGCTTCTCCTAGGTCCTTTTCTGTCAGAGTGCCAGGAATCTGGTTCTTACCTATGCCTCTGGAATGAGACCTATCACACTGCACACAGAATACCAGATGCTTCCATTGAAGCATCAAGAACACAGAGCAATGGCTGTCTGTCTTCAGATGTATCCTATCCTCTAGTCCTATTTCCAAAATAAGGGCTTCGCTGAGCTGCCTCATTATGTAATTGCAAACCTTCCTAATCATGCAAGGAAGAGGCACAAAAGAACCAGCATAGGAAGGAACCAATCATCACCTCCCTGCAACCCCAACTTAAAGGGGTTCACATGTGAATTTCCCAAGGTTGGACCAATCTCCACCGCCATGCCACACTGTAGCCTTTTGTAGTTTTAAATGTTCACTTACTGTATGCTTTTATATGAAGAAAGACTTGGTTTCTCTTTTCCATTTTTAAGATTACCAGACCTTTTTCTGTTTAGAGAATATGCTCATGACTATCATTTATATACCGTAAATATAACTGTTGCTCATAGAACTCACTTGTTTTCTTGATATTTTTAAGGGTAAATGGCAGAGTTTGTTGAAAAAATATTTTGCAGTATTTATTTGTGAGTGATGAAGCTCTGATTTTTCAAACCTTTCAAGAAGTACGATGACCTCCCCCCTCTCTCTCTCAAAAGCCCTCTTTCCTCTCTCTCAATGATGTATTTTATTTTTAGTGTAAGGGTGTTTTGCATGTGTATACTGTGCCCACAGGAGTCAGAACAGAGTATCAGATCCCCTGAAGTAGAGATGGGCCACCATATAATTGCTGGTAGCTGAGCCCAGGTTCTCTGGAAGAGGAGACAATGCTGTTAATTGTTGAGCCCTTTCAGTGGCCCCACACATCTTTAAATTTTTAGAAGTATATGTAAGGCTGTGTTTATATAAATCATATGCAGACCATAAGAGAGATTTAGATTCCCCAGAGTCTGACACCCTCTTCTGGAGTGTCTGAAGACAGCTACATTGTACTTATATCTAATAAATACATAAATAAATAAATAAACATTTTTTAAAAAGGATAAAAAAAAAGAAAGACCAGGCAGGACTGCCATTTGCATGTTCACAGGGGAAACCTGGAGAGACAGCAGTCTAACCTCAGCAGGTTGCTTCCCTCTGGATGGTAGCTCAGAGTTTAATCCCAGCAAGAGAGGCAAATCACTGATTTCAAGGACTGCCTGGTTCAGGACAGCCAATGCTATGAAGAAAAAGGAGCTATGTAGTGAAAACAAATCAAGGAAAGAAAAACCAGGAAAAAGAATAGACAGTGTAGCTTGTGATAGGGTACCAAGAAGAGAAAGCCTTCTGTTACCACTTACAAACTCAAGAAGCCTTGCACCCTTCCGCCCAGGTTCTTACCACTGGTTATGACCACAAGACTTGGGCTCTTATGTCTATAGGAAGCATCTGTCTGTGCCTTTAAATACCATTGAAAGTTCAGGGCTATAATTCATCTGTAACAAGCAACAGTGGTAAGAACATGCAGCCTTTGAAAACAACTCTTTTTTTTTAAAAAGCAGAGGGCACAACTGAGCTGTAGAGCTCCTCAAGTTCAGCCCTATTACTTGGTAGGGAAACAGCCTCAGTGTCCAGAGCTGAGGTCTCACAGGCAAACTGCTGCAATTTTTGAGTACCATCTAGAGAGAGAAAAGATATGATGTGGTTGCTTAATTTATGTATTTTATTATTTCTATTTGTTGTTTTGTTTTGTTTTATTTGGTTTTAGGTAAGGCCTCAGTCTGTAGCTCTGGCTGACCCAGGACTGACTTCATGTGTTAATTAGGGTTTCACAGCTGAGAACAGACACCAAGAGCAAGGAAAGACTTAGAAAACCCGACATTCAGTGGTGGCTCAAGCTCTTAATGAGAGCACTCGGGAGGCAGAGGCAGTCAGTTTCTGAGTTTGAGGCCAGCCTGGTGAAAGAAAGACAGACAGATAGATCAGTAATATAAAAGCCAGAACCTTCTCTGCTTTTGTTTTCTTTTGCCACGAGGTAGGGTTTATCTTGGTGTAGCCCAGGCAGTCTGTTCTGGAACAATCAGTGTAGGCTTGGGTAGCCTCAAACTCACAGAGGTCCTCTCTGCCTGCTGCCTATGCCACCCACACAGCCTGGCAGAAGCCAGAATCTCTTTTTCCCTCTTATTTATATATTTGTTTGTTTGTTTGTTTGTTTGTTTGCTTGCTTGCCTGCTTGTTTGTTTGTTGTTATTATTACTATTAGTTTTCAATGTAAGTGTGTGTGTGTGTGTGTGTGTGTGTGTGTGTGTGTATGTGTGCTATATCTGCTGCCTATATGACTACATGCCAGAAGAGAGCACCATGACCTAGGACAAGTCACCATGCAACTCCTGAGAATTAATTAAAAAAAAAAAGGAAATTCTAATCACATAGAAGGTAGATATCTGCGAGGCTGTCAGAGTGCTTTTTAAGGCTTACTGTAAATAATAAAAATTGTGTGTCTTTTAGCAAACAACAGAAGGGAAGGGAGGTGGTGTGCCTGCATGTCTGTTGTCTGCATGTCTACTTCCTTGTTCTGTCACTGGGTTGAACATTGACACATTGACCTCACCATGCTGAAAGGCGACATGTGGATGGCGGCCATCTTGTCTGCTGAATGACCATCCTTCTCAAGATGGAGTTGGCTGGCCGTCACGAGACCTATTGTTCCAGGTTGCTTCTGTTTCTTCCCCTTCTTTCCCAGCTACTAGTGGAATAGAACTTAACTGAATCTAGTGCAGAAGGCTGAGGAGTCACTGAAAAGCCACCAGCAGCCATGGCCACATGTTTTTCTCTTGCTTTTTGTCTATTACTTCTTTATTATTTTTAGGAGGGAGGGGCATTCAAGACAGTGTTTCTTTGTGTAGCCCTGGGTGTCTTGGAACTCACTCTATAGACCAGGATGGCCTGGAATGCAGAAATCTGCCGGCCTCTGCCTGCCAAGTGCTGGGATTAAAGGGGTGCTCCACCACACCCTGCTTCCTTGTTTATTTCTAAGAATCCGTGGGAAATATGATTTCTTTAATCTGTGTACCCTAGACTAACACACACATGCACACAAACAGGGAGTGAGAGAGAAAGATAAGGAGGAATGACATGAATTTTAGGAAAAAAAGAGATATTAATGGATTAATATTACTTCTATTCATACATATATAAATACATACACAAAATTAGAGTAGAGCTGAGGCAATTGTGGACCACACCTTTAGCCTCAGACAGATTTATGCATTCAAGGTCACCCTGGCCTACAGAGGGAGTTCCAAGTCAGCCAGGGCTGCACAGAGAAACCCGTTCTCAGAAAAAAATAATAATTGAAACAAAGTAAGTAAGAAAGCAAAAAAGCAAGAAAGAAAGAAAGCAAGAAAGAAAGAAAGAAAGAAAAAAAAAGAAAAAAGAAGGAAAGAAAGAAAGAGAATATAAAGTTTTTAAAAATTAAAAAAAAAATACCAGATTACCATCAAGAACACACAGCAATGGCTGTCTTCAGGTGTATCCTTTTAGCCTCCAAAACAAAAAGCAATGGCTGTCTGTCTTCAGGTGTATCCTATTCTCGAGTCTTATTTCCAACCTAAGAGGTGGGCTGAGCTGCCTCATGATGTAATTGCAAACCTTCCTTGGTGTGTCTTTTCCATTTCTAAGACTAACAGGCCTTTTTCTATTTAGAGAATATGCTCATGACTGTCCTTTAGATATAGTAAATATAACTGTTGCTCATAGAACTGTTTTCTAGGAATTTTTAAAGGTAAATAGCAGAGTTTATTTATTAAAAATATTTTGCATTTATTTATTTGTGTAAGTGATGAAGCTCAGGTCTTCAAACTCATCAGGAGGTATGATTACCTCCCCTCTCTCTCACTCCATCTCTCTCCTCTCTCTCAATAATCTATTTTATTTTTAGTGTAAGGGTGTTTTGCATGTGTATGCTGTGCCCACAGACTCCAGAACAGAGTATTAGTTCCCCTGGAACTGGAGATGGGCCACCATATATATACTGGTAATTGAGCCCAGGTTCTCTGGAAGAGGAGACAATGCTCTTAATTGTTGAGCCCTCTCTGTAGCCCCATCTTTCTTTTTTTATATGTATATGTGAGGCTGTGTTTATATACATCATATGCGGACAATAAGAATGATTTAGATTCTTCAGAATCTGTCACCCTCTTCTGGAGTGTCGAAGATAGCTACAGCATACTTAAATATAATAAATAAATAAATAAATCTTTAAAAAGAAAAGGAAAAAAAAAAAAAAGAAAGACCATGCCTGCCATATGCATGTTCATAGAGGAAACTGGAAGAGACCCCAATCTAACCTCAGCAGCGTGCTTCCTTCTGGATGGTAGCTCACAGTTTCATCCCAGCAAGACAGGCAAATCACTGATTTCAGGACAGTAAAGTTCAGGACCACCAAGGTTAGGAAGGGAAAGGGGCTATGTATAGAATACAAACCAACAAAACAACAACAAGGAAAAAGAAGTGACAGTGTAACTTGGGATAGGGTACCAACAAGTGAAAGCCTTCTGTTACCACTTACAAACACCAGTAGCTTTGCATCCTTCTGCCCAGGTCCCTGAATTCCTTTCTAGAAATTCTTAGGATGCCAGGGGTTGGGGGAATCCAGATTAACTTTTTAATAACAAAGAATTGGCCTTTTATGTCTATAGGAAGCCCTTCTCAGTGCCTTTAACTACCACTGAAAGTTCAGGGCTGTGACTCAACTGTAACAAGCAACAGTGCTAAGAACCTGCAGCCTTTGAAAACAACTTTTTTTAAAGTGGGGGACACAACTCAGCAGCAGAACCCCTCAGGTTCATCCCTAATACTTGTTAGGGAAACAGCCTCAATGTCCAGAGTTGAGGTCTCATGGGTGAACTGCTTCAAGCTCTGAGTATCATCTAAAGAAAGAAAAGATATCATGTGGTTGCTTAATTTATTTATTTTATTATTTCTATTTTTTGTTTTGTTTTGTTTTAGATAATGCCTTACTCTGTAGCTATGGCTGACCTACAACTGACTACATGTCTTAATTAGGGTTTCACAGCTGAGAAACACACACCATACTAATGTAAGACTTAGAAAACCCAACAGTCAGTGGTGGCTCGAGCTCTTAATGAGAGTACTCTGGTCGCAGAGGCAGTCAGTTTCTGAGTTCGAGGCCAGCCTGGTTAAAGACAGGGTCAGGCAGGCAGGGCTAGGCTAGGCAGGGCAGGGCTAGGTTAGGCAGGACTAGGTTAGCCAGGGCTAGGCTAGGCAGGGATAGGCAGGGCAGGGCAGGGCAGGGCTAGGCTAGGCTAGGCTAGGCAGGGAAGGGCTGGGGTAGGCAGGGCTAGGCTAGGCAGGGCAGGGCTAGGTAGGGAAGGGCGAGGCTAGGCAGGGCTTGGCAACGCAGGGCTAGGGAGGGATGGGCTAGGCAGGGCTAGGTAGGGCTAGGCATGGCTAGGCTAGGCAAGGCAGGGCCATATTCTGGGTGCGATAATGTGAATTTTTAAATTTCACGTTTTTCAGGGTTTCTCGGAATATTCTGAGTCCTGCAGTTGATTTTATCATTTTCCACGTTTTTCAAGTTTTTCGTTATTCTGGGTCCTTCAGTGTGATTTTCCCATTTTCCACCTTTTTCAGGATTTCTCGCCATATTCGGGCCTTCAGTGTAAGTTTTTAATTTTCTAATTTTTTCAGGGTTTCTCGCCATATTCTGGTTCCTACAGAGTGTATTTTTAATTTTCCACGTTTTTTAGGGTTTCTGGGCATATTCTGGGTCAAACAGTGAGATTTTCTCATTTTCCACTTTTTTCAATTTTTTTCGCATTACTGTGTCCTACAATATGATTTTCTCATTTTCCAACTTTTTCAGGTTTTCTCCCTATATTTGGGGTCCTTCAGTGTGAGTTTTTAATTTTCTACTTTTTTCAGGGTTTCTCGCCATATTCTGGGTCCTATGGCGTGTATGTTTAATTTTCTACATTTTTCAGGTTTTCTTGCCATATTCTGGGTCCTTCAGTGTGAGTTTTTAATTTTACTCGTTTTTCAGGGTTTCTTGCCACATTCCAGGACCTTTAGTGTGAATTTTTAATTTTCCACGTTTCCAGGATTTTTAGTCATATTCTGGGTCTTACAGTATGATTTTCTCATTTCCACATTTATCAGGTTTTCTTGCCATATTCCAAGTCCTTCAGTGTGAATTTTTAATTTTCCACGTTTTTCAGTATTTCTGGCCATATTCTGTGTCGGATAGTGTGAATTTTTAATATTTAAGTTTTTCAGGATTTCTCGGCATATTCTGGGTACTGCAGTGTGATTTTCTCATTTTCCACATTTTTCAAGTTTTTACATAATTCTGGGTCCTACAGTGTGATTTTCTCATTTTCCACTTTTTCAGGTTTTCTCGCCATATTTGGGGTCCTTCTGAGTGAGTTTTTAATTTTTTACTTTTTTCAGGGTTCCTCCCCATATTATGAGTCCTACAGCCTGTATTTTTAATTTGCCACGTTTTCATGGTTTCTGGCTATATTCTGGGTCCTACAGTGTGATTTTCTCATTTTCCTCCTTTTTCAAGTTTTTTCGTAATTCTGGGTCTTATAGTGTGATTTTCTCATTTTCCACCTTTTTCAGGTTTTCTTGCCATATTCGGGGTCCTTCAGTGTGAATTTTTAATTTTCTACTTTTTTCAGGTTTTCTCGCCATATTCTGGGTCCTTCCATGTGAGTTTTTAATATTCCTTGTTTTTTAGGTTTCTCACCACATTCCGCGTCCTTCAGTTTGAATTTTTAATTTTCCACGTTTTTAGGTTTTTTTCATCATATTTAGGGTCCTACAGTGTGAGTTTCTCATTTCCACGTTTTTCAGGTTTTCTTGCTGTATTCTAGGTCCTTCAGTGTGAATTTTTAATTATCCATGTTTTTTTTTTTTAATTTCTCGCTATATTCTTGGTAATACAGTGTGAATTTTTAATTTTCACGTTTTTCAGGGTTTCTCAGCATATTCTGAGTCCTGCAGTGTGTTTTTCTCATATTCCATGTTTTTCAAGTTTTTTCGTAATTCTGGGTCCTACAGTGTGATTTTCTCGTTTTCCACCTTTTTCATGTTGTCTCGCCATATTTGGGGTCCTTCAGTGTGAGTTTTTAATTATCTACTTTTCTCAGGGTTTCTCCCCATATTATGAGTCCTACAGTGTGTATTTTTAATTTGCCACGTTTTCATGCTTTCTGGCCATATTCTGGGTCCTACAGTGTTATTTTCTCATATATGACATTATTCAAGTTTTTTCTCAATTCAGGGTCCTACAGTGTGATTATTCTCATTTTCCACCTTTTTCAGGTTTTCTCGCCATATATGGGGACCTTCTGTGTGAGTTTTTAATTTTCTACTTTTTTCAGGGTTTCCCGCCATATTCGGGGTCCTACAGCCACTATTTTTAATTTTCCACGGTTTTCAGAGATTCTCGGCATATTTTGGGTCCTACAGTGTGATTTTCTCATTTTCGACGTCTTTCATGGTTTTTCGCAATTCTGGGTCCTGCAGTGTGATTTTCTCATTTTCCATGTTTTTCAAGTTTTTTCGTAATTCTGGGTCCTATAGTGTGATTTTCACATTTTCCACCTTTTTCAGGTTTTCTCGCCATATTCAGGGTCCTTCAGTGTGAATTTTTAATTTTCTACTTTTTTTCAGGATTTCTAGCCATATTCGGGGTCCTTCAGTGTGAATTTTTAATTTTCACGTTTTTCAGGATTTCTTGGCATATTCTGGGTCCTTCCGTGGAATTTTCTCATTTTCCACGTTTTTCATTTTTTTTTTTTATAATTCTGGGTCCTACAGTGTGATTTTTTCATTTTCCACCTTTTTAAGGTTTTCTCGTCATATTTGGGGTCCTTCAGTGTTAGTTTTTAATTTTCTAATTTTTTCAGTGTTTCTCGCCATATTCTGGATCCTACAGTGTGTATTTTTAATTTTCCACGTTTTCTGGGTTTCTCGGCATATTCTGGGTCCTTCATTGTGATTATTCTTATTTTCCACCTTTTTCAGGTTTTCTCCCCATATTCGGGGTCCTTCAGTGTGAATTTTTAATTTTCCACGTTTTTCATTATTTCTCGCCATATTCTGGGTAATACAGTGTGAATTTTTAATTGTCCACTATTTTCATGGTTTCTCGCCATATTCTGTGTCCTACAGTGTGAATTTTTAATTTTCACATTTTTCAGGGTTTCTCGGCATATTCTGGGTCCTGCAGTGTGATTTTCTCATTTTCCACGTTTTTCAAGTTTTTTTGTAATTCTGGGCGCAACAGTGTGATTTTCACATTTTCCACCTATTTCAGGTTTTCTCGCCATATTTGCGGTCGTTCATTGTGAGTTTGTAATTTTCTACTTTTTTCAGGATTTCTTGCCATATTCTGGGTCGGATAGTGTAAATTTTTAATTTCCCCGTTTTTCAGGCTTTCTTGGCATATTTTAGGTACTTCAGTGTGAATTTCTCATTTTCCACGTTTTTCAGGTTTTCTCCCTTTATTCGTGGTCCTTCAGTGTGAATTTTTAATTTTCTACTTTTTTCAGGGTTTCTCACCATATTCTGGGTCCTACAGTGTGTATTTTTAATTTTCAACGTTTTTCAGCGTTTCTCGGCATATTCTGGGTCCTTCAGTGTGAGTTTTTAATTATCCTGGTTTTTCAGGTTTTCTCGGCATATTCCGGGTCCTTCAGTGCGTTTTTTTTAATTTTCCACGTTTTTCCTGTATTTCTTGCCATATTCGAGGTAATACAGTGTGAATTTTTAATTTTCCACTTTTTCATGATTTCTCGCCATATTCTGTGTCCGACATTGTGATTTTTTAATTTTCACGTTTTTCAGGGTTTCTCGGCATATTCTGGGTTCTACAGTGTGATTTTCTCATTTTCAACATTTTTCAAGTTTTTTCTTAATTCTGGGTCCTACAGTGTGATTTTCTCATTTTCCAATTATTTCAGGTTTTTGGCCATATTTGGGGTCCTTCATTGTGAGTTTGTAATTTTCTACTTTTTTCAGGGTTTCTCGCCATATTCTGCGTCCTAGAACGTGTATTTTTAATTTTCCAATTTTCAGGGTTTCTCAACTTATTCTGGGTCCTACAGTGTGATTTTCTCATATACGACGTTATTCAAGTTTTTTCTCAATTCTGGGTCCTGCAGTGTGATTTTCTCATTTTTCACGTTTTTCAAGTTTTTTCATAATTCTGGATCCTACAGAGTGATTTTTCTCATTTTCCACCTTTTTCTTGTTTACTCTCCATAATCTAGGTTCTACACTGTGATTTTCTCATTTCCACCTTTTTCAGGTTTTCTTGCCATATTCCAGGTCCTTCAGTGTGAATTTTTAATTTTCCACGTCATTAAGTATTTTTCGCCATATTCTGGGTAATACAGTGTGAATTTTTAATTTTCCACTTTTTTCATGTTTTCTCGCCATAATCTGCTTCGGACAGTTTAAATATTTAATTTTCACTTTTTTCAGGGTTTCTCTCCATAATCTGGGTCCTTCAGTGTGAGTTTTTAATTTTCTACTTTTTTCAGAGTTTCTCGCCATATTCTGGGTCCTGCAGTGTGATTTCCTCATATTCTGGGTCCTACAGTGTGATTTTCTCATTTTCAACGCTTTTCAAGTTTTTTCTTAATTCTGGGTCCTACAGTGTGATTATCTCTTTTTCCAACTATTTTAGGTTTTTGGCCGTATTTGGGGTCTTTCATTGTGAATTTGTAATTTTCTACTTTTTTCAGGGTTTCTCGCCATATTCTGGGTCCTAGAGCGTGTATTTTTAATTTTCCACGTTTTCAGGGTTTCTCGACATATTCTGGGGCCTACAGTGTGATTTTCTCATATAGGACGTTATAAAAGTTTTTTTCTCTATTCTGGGTCCTGCAGTGTTATTTTCTCATTTTCCACGTTTTTCAAGTTTTTTTCATAATTCTGGATTCTACAGTGTGATTTTCTCATTTTCCACGTTTTTCGTGTTTTCTCTCCATATTCTGGGTTCTACAGTGTGATTTTCTCATTTCCACCGTTTTTAGGTTTTCTTGCCATATTCAGGTCCTTCAGTGTGAATTTTTAATTTTCCACGTCATTCAGTATTTTTCGCCATATTCTGGGTAATACAGTGTGAATTTTTAATTTTCCACTTTTTTCATGTTTTCTCGCCATAATCTGCTTCGGACAGTTTAAATATTTAATTTTCACTTTTTTCAGGTTTTCTCTCCATAATCTGGGTCCTTCAGTGTGAGTTTTTAATTTTCTACTTTTTTCAGAGTTTCTCGCCATATTCTGGGTCCTGCAGTGTGATTTCCTCATATTCTGGGTCCTACAGTGTGATTTTCTCATTTTCAACGCTTTTCAAGTTTTTTCTTAATTCTGGGTCCTACAGTGTGATTATCTCTTTTTCCAACTATTTTAGGTTTTTGGCCGTATTTGGGGTCTTTCATTGTGAATTTGTAATTTTCTACTTTTTTCAGGGTTTCTCGCCATATTCTGGGTCCTAGAGCGTGTATTTTTAATTTTCCACGTTTTCAGGGTTTCTCGACATATTCTGGGGCCTACAGTGTGATTTTCTCATATAGGACGTTATAAAAGTTTTTTTCTCTATTCTGGGTCCTGCAGTGTTATTTTCTCATTTTCCACGTTTTTCAAGTTTTTTTCATAATTCTGGATTCTACAGTGTGATTTTCTCATTTTCCACGTTTTTCGTGTTTTCTCTCCATATTCTGGGTTCTACAGTGTGATTTTCTCATTTCCACCGTTTTTAGGTTTTCTTGCCATATTCAGGTCCTTCAGTGTGAATTTTTAATTTTCCACGTCATTCAGTATTTTTCGCCATATTCTGGGTAATACAGTGTGATTTTTAAATTTTCACGTTTTTCAGGGTTTCTCGGCATATTCTGGGTCCTTCAGTGTGAATTTCTCATTTTACACCTGTTTCAAGTTTTTTCATAATTCTGGGTCCTACAGTGTGATTTTCTCATTTTCAACCTTATTCAGGTTTTCTGGCCATATTTGGCGTCCTTCAGTGTGAGTTTATAATTTTCTACTTTTTAAAGGGTTTCTCGCCATATTCTGATTTCAATAACGTGTATTTTTAATTTTCCACATTTTCAAGGTTTCTTGGCATTTTCTGGGTCCTGCAGTGTGATTTTCTCATTTTCCACGTTTTTCAGGTTTTTTTTCGTAATTCTGGATTACGAAATTTCGTAATTCGTAATTCACACTGAAGGACACGGAATATGGCAAGAAACCCTGAAAAACATGAAAATTAAAAATTCACACTGTCGGACACAGAATATGGCGTGAAACCGTGAAAAAAGTGGATAATTAAAAATTCACACTGTATTACCCAGAATATGCAAGAAATACAAAAAAAAAAACGTGGAATATTAAAAATTCACACTGAAGGACCTGGAATACTTCAAGAAAACCTGAAAAACTTGAAAATGAGAAAATCACACTGTAGGACGAAGAATATGACGAAAAACCCTGAAAAACATGGAATATTAAAAATACACACTGAAGGACCCAGAATATGACGAAAAAACCTGAAAAACTTGGAAAATTAAAAATTCACAGTGAAGGACCCGGATTATGGAAAGAAACTTGAAAAACGTGGAAATGAGAAAATCACACTGTAGGACCCCAGAATATGATGGAAAAACCTGAAAAATGTGGAAAATTAAAAATTCACACTGAAGGACCTGGAATATGGCGAGCAAACCTGAAAAAAGTAGAAAAATAAAAATTCACACCAAGAATATGGGGAGAAAACCTGAAAAAGGATGAAAATGAGAAAATCACACTGTAGGAACCAGAATTTGTCGAGAAACCCTGAAAAAAGTAGAA
>NW_028227292.1:1600443-1632891 GCF_978045245.1 Mus caroli | reverse complement strand
TTAATTTTCACGTTTTTCGGAGTTTCTAGCCATATTCTGGGTCCTACAGTGTGATTTTCTCATTTTCCACGTTTTTCAAGTTTTTTTTGTAATTCTGGGTCCTACAGTGTGATTTTCTCATTTTCACCTCTTTCAGGTTTCTTGCCATATTTGGAGTGCTTCAGTGTGAGATTTTACTTTCTAATTTTTTCAGGGTTTTTCGCCATATACTGGGTCCTACAGCATGTATTTTTAATTTTCCACGTATTTCAGTGTTTTTCTGCATATTCTGGTTCCTACAGTGTGATTTTCTCATTTTCGACGTTTTTCATGTTTTTTCATAATTCTGTGACCTACAGTGTGATTTCTCATTTTCCACCTTTTTCAGGTTTTCTCGCCATATTTGGGGTCCTTCAGTGTTAGTTTTTACTTTTCTAATTTTTCAGGGTTTTCTCGCTATATTCTGGGTCCTACAGTGTGATTTTCTCATTCATGAAGTTTTTCATGTTTTTTCCCAATTCTGGGTCCTACACTGTGATTATTCTCATTTTCACCCTTTTTTCAGGTTTTCTATCCATATTCGGGGTCCTTCATTGTGAATTTTTAATTTTCTACTTTTTTTCAAGTTTTCTCGCGATATTCTGGGTCCTTCATTGTGAATTTTTAATTTTCCAGGTTTTTCAGGTTTTTTCATCATATTCTGGGTTCCTACAGTGTGATTTTCTCATTTCCACCTTTTTCAGTTTTCTTGCCATATTCCAGGTCCTTTTCTGTGAAGTTTTATTTTTCCACGTATTTTTTTCTTGCTATACTCTGGTTAATACAGTGTGAATTTTTAATTTTCAGTTTTTTCAGGGTTTCTCGGCATATTCTGGGTCCTGCACTGTGATTTTCCTCATTTTCGACGTTTTTCAAGTTTTTTCGTAATTCTGGGTTCTACAGTGTAATTTTCTCATTTATGACGTTTTTCAAGTGTTTTACCAATTCTGGGTCCAACAGCATGTATTTTAATTTTCCACGTTTTTCAGGGTTTCTCGCCATATTCTGGGTCCTACAGTGTGATTTTCTCATTTATGACGTTTTTCATATTTTTTCCCAATTCTGGGTCCTACAGTGTGATTATTCCCATTTTCAACCTTTTTCAGGTTTTCTCCCCATATTGGGGTCCTTCAGTGTGAATTTTTAATTTTCTACTTTTTTCAGAGTTTCTCGGCATATTCTGGGTCCTTCAGTGTGAGTTTGTAATTTTCTACTTTTTTCAGGGTTTCTCGACAAATTCTGGTTCCTACAGTGTGATTTTCTCATTTTCATCCTTTTTCAGGTTTTCTCCCCATATTCTTGGTCCTTCAGTGTGAATTTTATTTTTCTACTTTTTTCAGGTTTGCTCGCCATATTCCAGGTCCTTCAGTGTGAATTTTTAATTTTCACATTTTTCAGGTTTTTCCATCATATCTGGGGTCCTACAGTGTGATTTTCTCATTTCCACGTTTTTCAAGTTTCTTTCCATAATCCGGGTCCTTCACTGTGAATTTTTAATTTTCCAAGTTTTTCAGGTTTTTTCGTCATATTCTGGGTCCTTCAGTGTGTATTTTTAATATTCCATGTTTTTCAGGGTTTTTCGTCATATTCTTCGTCCTACATTGTGATTTTCTCATTTTCAAGTTTTTCAGGTTTTCTTGAAGTATTCCAGGTCCTTCAGTGTGAATTTTTAATATTCCACGGTTTTTTTTTGGTATTTCTTGCATATTCTGGGTAATACAGTGTGAATTTTTAATTTTCACGTTTTTCAGGGTTTCTTGCCATATTCCGTGTCCTTCAGTGTGAATTACGAATTACGAAATTTCGTAATCCAGAGTTACGAAAAAAAAACCTGAAAAACGTGGAAAATGAGAAAATCACACTGCAGGACCCAGAAAATGCCAAGAAACCTTGAAAATGTGGAAAATTAAAAATACACGCTATTGAAATCAGAATATGGTGAGAAACCCTGTAAAAAGTAGAAAATTATAAACTCACACTGAAGGACGCCAAATATGGCCAGAAAACCTGAATAAGGTTGAAAATGAGAAAATCTCACTGTAGGACCCAGAATTATGAAAAAACTTGAAACAGGTGTAAAATGAGAAATTCACACTGAAGGACCCAGAATATGCCAAGAAACCCTGAAAAACGTGAAAATTTAAAAATCACACTGTATTACCCAGAATATGGCGAAAAAATACTGAATGACGTGGAAAATTAAAAATTCACACTGAAGGACCCTGAATATGGCAAGAAAACCTAAAAATGGTGGAAATGAGAAAATCACACTGTAGAATCCAGAATTATGAAAAAAACTTGAAAAACGTGGAAAATGAGAAAATCACACTGCAGGACCCAGAATTGAGAAAAACTTGAATAACGTCGTATATGAGAAAATCACACTGTAGGACCCAGAATATGTCGAGAAATCCTGAAAATTGAAAATTAAAAATACACGTTCTAGGACGCAGAATATGGCGAGAAACCCTGAAAAAAGTAGAAAATTACAAACTCACAATGAAGGACCCCAAATATGGCCAAAAACCTGAAATAATTGGAAAATGAGAAAATCACACTGTAGGACCCAGAATTAAGAAAAAACTTGAAAAATGTTGAAAAAGAGAAAATCACACTGTAGAACCCAGAATATGCCGAGAAACCCTGAAAAACGTGAAAATTAAAAAATCACAATGTCGGACACAGAATATGGTGAGAAATCATGAAAAAGTGGAAAATTAAAAATTTACACTGTATTACCTCGAATATGGCAAGAAATACAGGAAAAACGTGGAAAATTAAAAAAAAAACGCACTGAAGGACCCCGGAATATGCCTAGAAAACCTGAAAAACCAGGATAATTAAAAACTCACACTGAAGGACCCAGAATATGCCGAGAAACGCTGAAAAACGTTGAAAATTAAAAATACACACTGTAGGACCCAGAATATGGTGAGAAACCCTGAAAAAAGTAGAAAAATAAAAACTCACACTGAAGGACCCAAATATGGCAAGAAAGTCTGAAAAAAGTAGAAAATTAAAAATTCACACTGAAGGACCACGAATAAAGGGAGAAAACCTGAAAAACGTGGAAAATGAGAAGTTCACACTGAAGTACCTAAAATATGCCGAGAAAGCCTGAAAAACGGGGAAATTAAAAATTCACACTATCCGACCCAGAATATGGTAAGAAATCCTGAAAAAAGTAGAAAATTACAAACTCACAATGAACGACCGCAAATATGGCGAGAAAACTTGAAATAGGTGGAAAATCACACTGTTGCGCCCAGAATTACAAAAAAACTTGAAAAACGTGGAAAATGAGAAGATCACACTGCAGGACCCAGAATATGCCGAGAAACCCTGAAAAATGTGAAAATTAAAAATTCACAATGTAGGACACAGAATATGGCGAGAAACCATGAAACCATGAAAATAGTGGACAATTAAAAATTCACACTGTATTACCCAGAATATGGCGAGAAATAATGAAAAACGTGGAAAATTAAAAATTCACACTGAAGGACCCCGAATATGGGGAAAAAACCTGAAAAAGGTGGAAAATAAGAATAATCACAATGTAGGACCCAGAATATGCCGAGAAACCCAGAAAACGTGGAAAATTAAAAATACACACTGTAGGATCCAGAATATGGCGAGAAACACTGAAAAAATTAGAAAATTAAAAACTAACACTGAAGGACCCCAAATATGACGAGAAAACCTTAAAAAGGTGGAAAATGAAAAAAATCACACTGTAGGACCCAGAATTATAAAAATAAAAATGAAAAACGTGGAAAATGAGAAAATTCCACGGAAGGACCCAGAATATGCCAAGAAATCCTGAAAACGTGAAAATTAAAAATTCACACTGAAGGACCCCGAATATGGCGAGAAATCCTGAAAAAAAGTAGAAAATTAAAAATTCACACTGAAGGACGCTGAATATGGCGAGAAAACCTGAAAAAGGTGGAAAATGTGAAAATCACACTATAGGACCCAGAATTACGAAAAAACTTGAAAAACATGGAAAATGAGAAAATCACACTGCAGGACCCAGAATTGCGAAAAAACCATGAAAGACGTCGAAAATGAGAAAATCACACTGTAGGACCCAAAATATTCCGAGAATCTCTGAAAACCGTGGAAAATTAAAAATAGTGGCTGTAGGACCCCGAATATGGGGGGAAACCCTGAAAAAAGTAGAAAATTAAAAACTCACACAGAAGGTCCCCATATATGACGAGAAAACCTGAAAAAGGTGGAAAATGAGAATAATCACACTGTAGGACCCTGAATTGAGAAAAAACTTGAATAATGTCATATATGAGAAAATCACACTGTAGGACCCAGAATATGGCCAGAAAGCATGAAAACGTGGCAAATTAAAAAAACACACTGTAGGACTCATAATATGGGGAGAAACCCTGAGAAAAGTAGATAATTAAAAACTCACACTGAAGGACCCCAAATATGGCGAGAAAACATGAAAAAGGTGGAAAATGAGAAAATCACACTGTAGGACCCAGAATTACGAATAAACTTGAAAAACATGGAAAATGAGAAAATCACACTGCAGGACCCAGAATATGCTGAGAAACCCTGAAAAACGTGAAAATTAAAAATTCACACTGTATTACCAAGAATATAGCGAGAAATTAAAAAAAAAAACATGGATAATTAAAAATTCACACTGAAGGACCTAGAATACAGCAAGAAAACCTGAAAAACGTGGAAATGAGAAAATCACACTGTAGGACCCTAAATATGATGAAAAAAACCTAAAAACGTGGAAAATTAAAAATTCAAACTGAAGGACGCGGAATGTGGTGAGAAACCTGAAAAACAAGGAATATTAAAAACTCACATGGAAGGACCCAGAATATGGCGAGAAAACCTGAAAAAAGTAGAAAATTAAAAATTCACACTGAAGGACCCCGAATATGGTAAGAAAACCTGAAAAAGGTGGAAAATGAGAAAATCACACTATAAGACCCAGAATTACGAAAAAACTTGAAAAAGGAGGAAAATGAGAAAATCACACTGTAGGACCCAGAATATAGCCAGAAACCATGAAAACGTGGCAAATTAAAAATACAGGCTGTAGGACTCATAATATGGGGAGGAACCCTGAAAAAAGTAAAAAATTAAAAACTCACTCAGAAAGACCCCAAATATGGCGAGAAAACCTGAAAAAGTGGAAAATGAGAAAATCACACTGTAGGACCCAGAATTATTTAAAAACTTGAAAAATGTGGAAAATGAGAAAATCACACTGCAGTACCCAGAATATGCCGAGAAATCCTGAAAAACTTAAATATTAAAAATTCACACTATCGGACACAGAATATGGCCAGAAATACTGAAAAACGTGGAAAATTAAAAATTCTCACTGAAGGACTTGGAATATGGCAAGAAAACCTGAAAAATGTGAAAATGAGAAAATCATACTGTAGGACCCAGAATATGACTAAAAATCCTGGAAACGTGGAAAATTAAAAATTCACACTGAAGGTCCTGGAATGTGGCAAGAAACCCTGAAAAACGAGTAAAATTAAAAACTCACACTGAAGGACCCAGAATATGGCAAGAAAACCTGAAAAATGTAGAAAATTAAACATACATGCCGTAGGACCCAGAATATGGCGAGAAACCCTGAAAAAAGTAGAAAATTAAAAACTCACACTGAAGGACCCCAAATATAGGGAGAAAACCTGAAAAAGTTGGAAAATGAGAAAATCATAATGTAGGACACAGTAATGCGAAAAAAATTGAAAAAAGTGGAAAATGAGAAAATCTCACTGTTTGACCCAGAATATGCCCAGAAACCCTAAAAAACGTGGAAAATTAAAAATACACTCTGTAGGAACCAGAATATGGCGAGAAACCCTGAAAAAATTAGAAAATTAAAAACTTACACTGAAGGCCCGAATATGGCGAGAAATCCTGAAAAAGGTGGAAAATGAGAAAATCACACTGAAGGACCCAGAATAACGAAAAACTTGAAAAACGTGGAAAATGATAAAATCAACTGCAGGACTCAGAATATCCCGAGAAACCCTGAAAAACGTGAAATTTAAAAATTCACATTATCGCACCCAGAATATGGCCCTGCCTTGCCTAGCTTAGCCTAGCCATGCCTAGCCCTACCTAGCCCTGCCTAGCCCATCCCTCCCTAGCCCTGCGTTGCCAAGCCCTGCCTAGCCTCGCCCTTCCCTACCTAGCCCTGCCCTGCCTAGCCTAGCCCTGCCTACCCCAGCCCTTCCCTGCCTAGCCTAGCCTAGCCTAGCCCTGCCCTGCCCTGCCCTGCCTATCCCTGCTTAGCCTAGCCCTGGCTAACCTAGTCCTGCCTAACCTAGCCCTGCCCTGCCTAGCCTAGCCCTGCCTGCCTGACCCTGTCTTTAACCAGGCTGGCCTCGAACTCAGAAACTGACTGCCTCTGCGACCAGAGTACTCTCATTAAGAGCTCGAGCCACCACTGACTGTTGGGTTTTCTAAGTCTTACATTAGTATGGTGTGTGTTTCTCAGCTGTGAAACCCTAATTAAGACATGTAGTCAGTTGTAGGTCAGCCATAGCTACAGAGTAAGGCATTATCTAAAACAAAACAAAACAAAAAATAGAAATAATAAAATAAATAAATTAAGCAACCACATGATATCTTTTCTTTCTTTAGATGATACTCAGAGCTTGAAGCAGTTCACCCATGAGACCTCAGCTCTGGATTTAGAGGCTGTTTCCCTAACAAGTATTAGGGCTGAACCTGAGGTGTTCTACTGCTGAGTTGTGTCCCCCACTTTAAAAAAAAAAGTTGTTTTCAAAGGCTGCAGGTTCTTAGCACTGTTGCTTATTACAGTTGAGTCACAGCCCTGAACTTTCAGTGGTAGTTAAAGGCACTGAGAAGGGCTTCCTATAGACATAAAAGGCCAAGTCTTTGTTATTAAAAAGTTAATCTGGATTCCCCCAACCCCTGGCATCCTAAGAATTTCTAGAAAGGAATTCAGGGACCTGGGCAGAAGGGTGCAAAGCTACTGGTGTTTGTAAGTAGTAACAGAAGGCTTTCTCTTGTTGGTACCCTATCCCAAGTTACACTGTCACTTCTTTTTCCTTGTTGTTGTTTTGTCGGTTTGTATTCTATACATAGCCCCTTTCCCTTCCTAACCTTGGTGGTCCTGAACTTTACTGTCCTGAAATCAGTGATTTGCCTGTCTTGCTGGGATGAAACTGTGAGCTACCATCCAGAAGGAAGCACGCTGCTGAGGTTAGATTGGGGTCTCTTCCAGTTTCCTCTATGAACATGCGTATGGCAGGCATGGTCTTTCTTTTTTTTTTTCCTTTTCTTTTTAAAGATTTATTTATTTATTTATTATATTTAAGTATGCTGTAGCTATCTTCGACACTCCAGAAGAGGGTGACAGATTCTGAAGAATCTAAATCATTCTTATTGTCCGCATATGATGTATATAAACACAGCCTCACATATACTCAAAAAAAAAAAAAAAGAAAGATGGGGCTACAGAGAGGGCTCAACAATTAAGAGCATTGTCTCCTCTTCCAGAGAACCTGGGCTCAATTACCAGTATATATATGGTGGCCCATCTCCAGTTCCAGGGGAACTAATACTCTGTTCTGGAGTCTGTGGGCACAGCATACACATGCAAAACACCCTTACACTAAAAATAAAATAGATTATTGAGAGAGAGGAGAGAGAGGGAGTGAGAGAGAGGGGAGGTAATCATACCTCCTGATGAGTTTGAAGACCTGAGCTTCATCACTTACACAAATAAATAAATGCAAAATATTTTTAATAAATAAACTCTGCTATTTACCTTTAAAAATTCCTAGAAAACAGTTCTATGAGCAACAGTTATATTTACTATATCTAAAGGACAGTCATGAGCATATTCTCTAAATAGAAAAAGGTCTGTTAGTCTTAGAAATGGAAAAGACACACCAAGGAAGGTTTGCAATTACATAATGAGGCAGCTCAGCCCAGCTCTTAGGTTGGAAATAAGACTCGAGAATAGGATACACCTGAAGACAGACAGCCATTGCTTTTTGTTTTGGAGGCTGAAAGGATACACCTGAAGACAGCCATTGCTGTGTGTTCTTGATGGTAATCTGGTATTTTTTTTTTTAATTTTTAAAAACTTTATATTCTCTTTCTTTCTTTCTTTCCTTCTTTTTTCTTTTTTTTCTTTCTTTCTTTCTTTCTTGCTTTCTTTCTTTCTTGCTTTCTTGCTTTCTTGCTTTCTTACTTACTTTGTTTCAATTATTATTTTTTTCTGAGAACGGGTTTCTCTGTGCAGCCCTGGCTGACTTGGAACTCCCTCTGTAGGCCAGGGTGACCTTGAATGCATAAATCTGTCTGAGGCTAAAGGTGTGGTCCACAATTGCCTCAGCTCTACTCTAATTTTGTGTATGTATTTATATATGTATGAATAGAAGTAATATTAATCCATTAATATCTCTTTTTTTCCTAAAATTCATGTCATTCCTCCTTATCTTTCTCTCTCACTCCCTGTTTGTGTGCATGTGTGTGTTAGTCTAGGGTACACAGATTAAAGAAATCCTATTTCCCACGGATTCTTAGAAATAAACAAGGAAGCCGGGTGTGGTGGAGCACCCCTTTAATCCCAGCACTTGGCAGGCAGAGGCCGGCAGATTTCTGCATTCCAGGCCATCCTGGTCTATAGAGTGAGTTCCAAGACACCCAGGGCTACACAAAGAAACACTGTCTTGAACGCCCCTCCCTCCTAAAAATAATAAAGAAGTAATAGACAAAAAGCAAGAGAAAAACATGTGGCCATGGCTGCTGGTGGCTTTTCAGTGACTCCTCACCCTTCTGCACTAGATTCAGTTAATTTCTATTCCACTAGTAGCTGGGAAAGAAGGGGAAGAAACAGAAGCAACCTGGAACAATAGGTCTCGTGACGGCCAGCCAACTCCATCTTGAGAAGGGTGGTCAGTCAGCAGACAAGATGGCCGCCATCCACATGTCGCCTTTCAGCATGGTGAGGTCAATGTGTCAATGTTCAACCCAGTGACAGAACAAGGAAGTAGACATGCAGACAACAGACATGCAGGCACACCACCTCCCTTCCCTTCTGTTGTTTGCTAAAAGACACACAATTTTTATTATTTACAGTAAGCCTTAAAAAGCACTCTGACAGCCTCGCAGATATCTACCTTCTATGTGATTAGAATTTCCTTTTTTTTTTAATTAATTCTCAGGAGTTGCATGGTGACTTGTCCTAGGTCATGGTGCTCTCTTCTGGCATGTAGTCATATAGGCAGCAGATATAGCACACATACACACACACACACACACACACACACACACACACTTATATTGAAAACTAATAGTAATCATAACAACAAACAAACAAGCAGGCAAGCAAGCAAACAAACAAACAAACAAACAAACAAATATATAAATAAGAGGGAAAAAGAGATTCTGGCTTCTGCCAGGCTGTGTGGGTGGCATAGGCAGCAGGCAGAGAGGACCTCTGTGAGTTTGAGGCTACCCAAGCCTACACTGATAGTTCCAGAACAGACTGCCTGGGCTACACCAAGATAAACCCTACCTCGTGGCAAAAGAAAACAAAAGCAGAGAAGGTTCTGGCTTTTATATTACTGATCTGTCTGTCTGTCTTTCTTTCACCAGGCTGGCCTCAAACTCAGAAACTGACTGCCTCTGCCTCCCGAGTGCTCTCATTAAGAGCTTGAGCCACCACTGAATGTCGGGTTTTCTAAGTCTTTCCTTGCTCTTGGTGTCTGTTCTCAGCTGTGAACCCTAATTAACACATGCAGTCAGTCCTGGGTCAGCCAGAGCTACAGACTGAGGCCTTACCTAAAACCAAATAAAACAAAACAAAACAACAAATAGAAATAATAAAATACATAAATTAAGCAACCACATCATATCTTTTCTCTCTCTAGATGGTACTCAAAATTGCAGCAGTTTGCCTGTGAGACCTCAGCTCTGGACACTGAGGCTGTTTCCCTACCAAGTAATAGGGCTGAACTTGAGGAGCTCTACAGCTCAGTTGTGCCCCCTGCTTTTTTAAAAAAAAAGAGTTGTTTTCAAAGGCTGCATGTTCTTACCACTGTTGCTTGTTACAGATGAATTATAGCCCTGAACTTTCAATGGTACTTAAAGGCACAGACAGATGCTTCCTATAGACATAAGAGCCCAAGTCTTGTGGTCATAACCAGTGGTAAGAACCTGGGCGGAAGGGTGCAAGGCTTCTTGAGTTTGTAAGTGGTAACAGAAGGCTTTCTCTTCTTGGTACCCTATCACAAGCTACACTGTCTATTCTTTTTCCTGGTTTTTGTTTCCTTGATTTGTTTTCACTACATAGCTCCTTTTTCTTCATAGCATTGGCTGTCCTGAACCAGGCAGTCCTTGAAATCAGTGATTTGCCTCTCTTGCTGGGATTAAACTCTGAGCTACCATCCAGAGGGAAGCAACCTGCTGAGGTTAGACTGCTGTCTCTCCAGGTTTCCCCTGTGAACATGCAAATGGCAGTCCTGCCTGGTCTTTTTTTTTAATCCTTTTTAAAAAATGTTTATTTATTTATTTATGTATTTATTAGATATAAGTACACTGTAGCTGTCTTCAGACACTCCAGAAGAGGGTGTCAGACTCTGGGGAATCTAAATCTCTCTTATGGTCTGCATATGATTTACATAAACACAGCCTTACATATACTTCTAAAAATTTAAAGATGTGTGGGGCCACTGAAAGGGCTCAACAATTAACAGCATTGTCTCCTCTTCCAGAGAACCTGGGCTCAGCTACCAGCAATTATATGGTGGCCCATCTCTACTTCAGGGGATCTGATACTCTGTTCTGACTCCTGTGGGCACAGTATACACATGCAAAACACCCTTACACTAAAAATAAAATACATCATTGAGAGAGAGGAAAGAGGGCTTTTGAGAGAGAGAGAGGTGAGGTCATCGTACTTCTTTAAAAGGTTTGAAAAATCAGAGCTTCATCACTCACAAATAAATACTGCAAAATATTTTTTCAACAAACTCTGCCATTTACCCTTAAAAATATCAAGAAAACAAGTGAGTTCTATGAGCAACAGTTATATTTACGGTATATAAATGATAGTCATGAGCATATTCTCTAAACAGAAAAAGGTCTGGTAATCTTAAAAATGGAAAAGAGAAACCAAGTATTTCTTCATATAAAAGCATACAGTAAGTGAACATTTAAAACTACAAAAGGCTACAGTGTGGCATGGAGGTGGAGATTGGTCCAACCTTGGGAAATTCACATGTGAACCCCTTTAAGTTGGGGTTGCAGGGAGGTGATGATTGGTTCCTTCCTATGCTGGTTCTTTTGTGCCTCTTCCTTCCACGATTAGGAAGGTTTGCAATTACATAATGAGGCAGCTCAGCGAAGCCCTTAATTTGGAAATAGGACTAGAGGATAGGATACATCTGAAGACAGACAGCCATTGCTCTGTGTTCTTGATGCTTCAATGGAAGCATCTGGTATTCTGTGTGCAGTGTGATAGGTCTCATTCCAGAGGCATAGGTAAGAACCAGATTCCTGGCACTCTGACAGAAAAGGACCTAGGAGAAGCCCCGAGGGTGGGTGTGGATAGGACATTGCCTGAGCCTCCTTTGGCTCAGATCCGTACCCGTGGATTGGTTGGACCCTCACTAGGATCCCCAACTTAACCCTACTGACATCTAGGTTAGTCATTTGAGCTCTAGTTGGATTCCCTTGACTGACCTGTTGGTCCCTATGGCCACCCTAAGTCAGCTCCCAGATCCTGTGCCACCTAGGCTCAGACTTGACAGGCTATGTCTGTTAACAACAAAATCAGGGTGCCAGACTCACAGGAAACATTTCTTACATTTAGATTACGTTCAGTTTGGGGGAAACAGAGGACAACACAGACGTCGGTTGAGGCCAATATACAGTTTAGTAAGCAAATACTGATCAGATGAGCAAAGACCTGCTACAGCGATGGAAACAGGTTTAACCATGCTCCTCCAGTGCCAGCCATGGCTTTGCCTGTCTGCATTGTATTTCTATGATATGCCAACGGAGCAGGTGCTCACCAAGGATTTGCTCTGGGGATGCTTACCCAGTGGTGGTCACAATTAGTAAACTTCTAAGCTAAAGAACAGTTCCCCATCTAGCACGAGATTATTAATCTCAGGGTCGTTGGTTTGAGCCCAAAGTTGGACGAGATGTTATTTTAGTTGGGTCTCGACTGGAGACAATGCTGGCACTTCCCAGGAGTGCCCCATGGTTGGGGTTCTGCTTTCTGTATCTCTGACATTAGAACTGGAGGTAGGGAGCATTTGGTGGGTCTTTTGCTCTGCTTGAAGCAGCACTGGGTGTACTAAATTGCAGTGGGTGCAAGTGTTACAGACTCTACACTAGTTTTGACATTCTTGAGCAATTGGGGCACTGGGAAGTCTTGGATTACCCTTTTCAGATAGATCTGAAACTCAATTCTTTTGGTGTTTACTGAATTTAACCAGAGAATTCCAAGATATCCCTCTTAGAAAGACTAGCTGGAGCTTCTCTTTAAGGCTTGTTGGTCCTACACCTAGAGGATTCTCACTTAGGGTCTGAGAGAATCTTCCTAGGTTCAAATCTTGGACCAGTCCTCTTCTTTTGCCAATCAAACCCTGAGGATTAAAAGTCAAAGTTGGCTCCTTAGAAGGTATGACTAAACAAATGAAAATGGAAATATGTAAGTACCCAAAGTGGTATTTTTGTTTGGTTTCTTTGGACCTTGTTTTCTGTTTTAGGCAGAGTCTTGTTCCTTTACCTTAGGCTGCTCCTAACAAAGTCAAGGATAGCTGCATTTCTAATCTTAATGCCTTCACTTCTTGTGTGCTGGAAAGATAGGCATGTGTATTAATCTGGTGTTCAGGTTGGAACCCAGGCTTAGGCAAGCAATTAGATGAGCTACAGCATCAGCTCATAACTCAAAATGTCCACCAAGAATTGCTGGCATTATTCAAATTAGCCTGAAGGATACAAATATTGGAAAATGTTGGAATTTAAAAAAATCAATCCAGCTGCTCCTGCAAATCAGGGAGAACTGGAGCAGGCCTCTGAGATGCACCAGCTTCTAGTCAGGTCTTTAGTGTATTTGACATACCCTGATCTACATGAGAAGAAACACAAATAGCTAAAACAGGATTGTGAGACTAGCTTCAAGACATGTGGCTGGCAAATAAAAACCGCTTTGAAATTTGCCAGTAGCCCTTAAGGGCAAATCTGGTTCCAGATCACTGGCCTTTAATCATCACTAGTTTGCTTGGGTCCAACCCACACGACCCAAAAAGTAGTCAAGAGACTGTGACCTCTTCAGATTTGCTGGACTAGCATTTTTCTGGTCCCCTGGTGTGCAGATCTAAGAAAGGAGAGATGCTGCCAAACCTGGCTAGGGTCTCAGCTTTGCAAATCTGCCTTGGAACTTCCCTTTTTTCCATAATCTCCATAAAAAGGCAAAGGATTTTTACATTTAAGACATTTCTCCGGGGTGGGAGGCTTGATTCAAACCCTGATACCTCTGGTGCTCTGGTGTCTACACTTCCAGGCTCCCGGCGAAATCTTCAAGGACCTGAACAGTGGCCAGGCTTCCAAAGTGGCATTCAGTCCTCCGACTGTACATGTGGAATGCAGAGAAGGCCCTGATTTCTTCTATCCACCCTTACAGAATCAGCTGAGCTCTTTCCTTTTTCAGTAGGGGGCTGCCCCAACTTCTCTCTCAGCATCACTTTCATGCACTTAGCTAATAGGCAAAAGTAACAGTTAGCTACTTTTAGAAGAGGCAAAAGTAGGTTTTAGCTGAAAGAAGAGATCATTAATAAGGGAAGAACTAAATACATTTAGCTCTTTTGTCCACTGCCCCCACAACCCCGGCCCCCTGGCTGGTTCCCAGGCTGACTTTGAAATCTCCTTAACCTAGCATCCGAAGTACTGCCCATACAGGAGTGAGTGATATCCATGTCACTTCATGTTTTTAGTAACAACCTCACAAAGGCAAATTTAGTCTATTCTGGTCTACATGGCTGATAAAACCTGGGAGAGGGTTTATTTTTGTTTTTAAAATAAAATAAGCTGTGATAGATCACCTCCTATCAGTGCGAAAGTCTTTTACTTCCCTGGACTAGAGAGGGAGGCAGAAAACAGACTAGAAGATGGATGAGCAGGCAGGCCAAAAGAAGACAGGTTGCTTGTTTGACAGTGACTGTGGACTGAAATAATGACTGGGGACCTGGGAGGGTCCAGGGATAATAATAATTTTAGTGAATTAACCCGGTTAATTAATGGGTGATCTTCGGTTTGAATTTCTATTTAAGAATAAGAGCCAGTACTGTGGCTTCTAACATTCTTTCAAGGAGGGAAAAAGACTGCTGTTGGACTATGATTTGGGCTCCAGCAAATTGGTCTGTGATTTAGGGAGCACTCTGAAAGAAAAAAAAAAAAAAACAGATACTTTGAGTCCAAGAAGAGCGATTGTTGGGAGAACCTTCCTGGAATAAGCACACGGAAACAACTGAGAGTGGAAGAGAGATGTCAAAGGTGGACCGAAGCCAAGACAGCTCCTGCAAGTCTTTGTAATTTCATTTTATACTTTAAAACCATAAGGTGGGGTGGACAAGCTAGTGTTTAAGTGCTGGCATCAGTCAGCAGGCTGGGAAGGGCAATGGGCCACTGCCTCACCTGGCTCTTTAGGCCTCTCTGGTTCAGATAGCAAGGAAGCTGGGCTCTGCAAACAGAGTGCATGCAACACTTTAGTAAACAATTAAGGAAATCAATAAATTGACACCAAATAATTGTTTTGGTAAAGCTAGTTTTACTTCGCTATATTCTGGGAAATGGACTGGTCACTCACTGTGTCTTTGATAACGTATGTCTTGTTAGTGACTCTCCTTTCTTTCCTTTGTCCTTCCATCTTTTTCTATTTCCTTCCACCGTCTCCTCCTTACTCCCATCCTCCTTCCTTCTGTTGCACTGAAGAGTGCAGAGTGGCTATTGGCATGGTTTGTGAAGAATTACCCCTAAGAGTACTGCTCCAGGTGTTTGTTTTCTGGCTAGAATATCAGCTGGCTTTAAACCACAGAGTCATCAACCTGGAGGAGGAAGGGAGAGGAGGTCAAAGGCAGCAATAGAGTCTAAGCTGGAGCCAACAGACTCTGTTCTATTTTCTTAATCGATTGTCTTCTAGACAGTATCTTGGCACACAGCTCAAGATGGACTTGATTTCTCTGCCCCTTGCTCTTTCTTTCCATCTCCACTTCTCCTCCCATTTTCGCAGGCAGGCTTCACATCCAATACACAACCAAGGATGATCTCAACCCCTCCACCCTTTAAAATGTATTAATCATTTCACTTGTTTATATTTCAAGTGTTATCCCTCTCCTGCTCTCCCCTCCCTGAGGCTCAACTTTCCCCCCTCCCCACCCAGCCACTCCCACCTAATCCCTCTAATATCCCCCTTCTCTGGTGTATCAAGCCTCAACAGGACCAAGTGCCACCCCTCCCACTGACGCCAGACAATGTAGTTCTCTGCTACATAAGTATTTTTAGTCATGAACCCTCCCATGTATACTCCTTTAGTTGGTAGATTACTCCCTGGGAGCTCTGAGGGGTCTGGTTAATTGATACTGTTGTTAGTCCTGTCAGGTTGCCATCCCCTTCAGCTCCTTCAGCCCTTCCCCTAATTTTTCCATTGGGGTCCCCACACTCAGTCCAATAGTTTCTGTGAGTTTCTCCATCTGTCTTAGTCAGTTGCTGACAGAGGTTCTCAGAGGATACACAGACATACAAGGCTCCTGTCTGTAAGAATATCTTGGCATCAGCAGTAGTGTTGGGGTTTTGTGTCTGTGAGTAGAATACAGTTCTATAGTCTCTGGTTGGCCTTTCCTTCAGTCTCTGTTCCATTTTTGTCCCTAAATTTCCTTTAGACAGAGACAATTTTTGGTATTTTTTTTAATGGGTGGGTGTCCCCATCCCTCAACTGAGTCCCATGTCCATCTCCTGGATGTAGTACCTTCAGGATCCATCTCCCCTGTATTTCAGCTGTTGTTATCCCATTGAGTTCTGGGAACCTCTTGAATTCCTGGCATCTGGGAATTTCTAGTGCATCTCCTAGTTCCCCAAACCCCACTGCTACTTATTCCTATTCATTCTCCTGGCCCTCTAGACGTCTCTCCTGTCTCTTCCCATACCTGACCCTGTCCTTCCTTCTTTCTTCCCCTCCCTTTCTCTCTCCCACCCTGATACCCCCTTCCTCTGCCTGCCATGATTATTTTGTTACCTCTTCTAAGTAGGTTTGAAGAACCTACACTTTGGACTCCCTTCTTGTAAAACTTCATTTGACTTTTAGTTTTCGCATGGGTATTCTGAGCTTTTGGGCTAAAATCCACTTATCAGTGAGTACATACCATACAAGGCCTTTTGGATTTGGGTTACCTCACTCAAGAAAATATTTTCTAGTTCCATCAATGTGCCTACAACGTTTATGATGCGATCATTTTTTAATATCTGAGTAGTATTCCATTGTGTAAATGTACCACAGTTTCTGTAACAATTCTTCCACAGAGGGACATCTGGGTTGTTTCCAACTCATGGTTATTAAAAATTAGGGTTCAGTGAACACATTGGTGCACGTATATTTGTTCTGTGTTGGAGCACCTTTAGAGTATATGACAACACACTGGAGCATGTGAAACCACAGTGGAGAATACGACACCACAGTGGAGCATTATGACACCACACTGGAGAAATGTGACACCACAGAGGAGTAGGGTGACAGCACCGTGGAGCACTGTGACAATGAAGAGGAGCACTGTGACACCACAGAGGAGCACAATGACACCACAGTGGAGGAGTGTGACAACAGAGAAAAGCAGTGCAACATCAGAGTGGAACACTGTGACATCACTGTAAAGCACTGTAAAGCACTGTGACACCACGGTGGAGCACTGTGACAGCAGAGTGGAGTACTGTGACCCGAGTGAGGAGCACTATGACACTACAGTGCAGCACTGTGAAAGCACAGTGGACCACTGTGGCATCAGAGTGGAGCATTGTGACATGACATTTGAGCACTGTGACACGACAGTGCAGAAGTGTGACAGTGAGGGGAGCACACTTACATCACTGTGGAGAACTGTGTCAGAAAGGTGGAACACTGTGACACAATAGTGTAGCAGTGTGACACCACAGTGGAGCACTGTGACAACACAGAGCAGCACGGTGACAGTAGAGTGGAGCAGTGTGACATGACAGTGGAGCACTGTGATACCACAGTAGAGCACTGATAAACCACAGTGAGCACTGTGACACAACAGTGGACCACTGTGATACCACAGTGCAGCACTGTCTCCCCACAGTGAACCACAATAAAACTACAGTGGAGAACTCTGACAACACAGTGGAGCATGTGACACCACAGTGGAGCATTGTGACACCAGAGTGGAGAACTGTGATACCACAGTGGCATACTGTGACACCAAAGTTGAGCATTGTGACAACGAAGTGGAGCACTGTGACACCACAGTGGAGCACTGTGAGATCACTTTAGAGCAGGGTGACAACAGAGTAGAGAAGTGGGACATCACAGTGGAGCATTGTAAAACCACAGTTGAGCACAGTGACAGAGAAACCCTAAAAAACGTGAAACATAAAAAATAACACTGTAGGAACTGAAATATGGAAAGAAAAAGTGAAAATCATCAAATATGAGAAAATCACACTGTAGACCTTGAATAGGGCGATAAACCCTGAAAAATGTCGAAAATTAAAAACTCACAATGTAGGACCAGGAATATTTTGAGAAACCCTGAAAAACAGTGGAAATTTAAAAACTTACACTCTACGACCATATATATGGCGACAAATACTGAAAAATGTGAAAAATGATAAATTCAAACGGTAGGAATGAAATATGACGAGAAACCCTGAAAAAGGTGGAAATTTAAAAACAAACACTGTAGGACCTGGAATATGGCAAGAAACACTGAAAAAAACGTGGAAAATGAGAAACTCACGCTGTAGGAACTGGAATATGGGAAGAAACCCGGAAAAAGGTGGAAATTGAGACAACTACACTGTAGGACCTGGAATGTGTCCAGAAACCCAGAAAGAGGGGAAAAAATGAGAAAATCATAATGCAGTACCTGGAATATTGCAAGAAACCCTGAAAATTTTGAAAAATTAAAAACTTACCCTGTAGGACCTGGAATGGGGCAAGAAAACGGAAATTCATTGAAAATGAGAAAATCACACTGTAGGACCTGGAATATTGAGAGAAACCCTGAAAAACGTAGAAATTAAAAACTCACACTGTAGGACCTGGAATATGGCGAGAAAACCTGAAGAACGTGGAAAATGAGAAAATGACACTGTAGGACTTGGAATATAGTAAGAAAACCTTTAAAAAGTGGAAAATAAAAAAACTAACAATGTAGGACCTAAAATATGACAAGAAAACTTCAAAATCCTGAAAAATGAGAAAATCAAACTGTAGGACATGGAATATGGCAGGAGAACCTGAAAAAAAATTGAAAATAAAAAACTCACACCCAATAACCTGCAAATTATGAAAAATGAGAAAATCACACTGTAGGACCTGGAATATGGAGAGAAACACTGAAAAACGTGGAAAATTAAAAACTCACACGGTTGGATCTGGAATATGTTGAGAAAACCTGAAAAATGTGGAAAATAAGAAACTCACTCTGTAGGACCTGGAATATGGCAAGAAACCCAGAAAAAGGTGGAAAATGAGAAAATAACACTGCAGGACCTGGTATAAGGCTAGAAACACCAAAATATGAGAAACGCAAACTATAGGACTTGGAATATGTCGAGAAACCTTGACAAACATGGGAAATTGAAAACTTATACTATAGGACTGGGAATATGGCAAGAAAACCTGAAAAATCACAGAAAATGAGAAAATCACACTGTAGAATCTGGAATATGGCAAGAAACCCTGAAACACGTGGAAAATTAAAAACTCACACTCTAGGACCTGGAATATGGTGGACAGAACTGAAAAATGTGAAATATGAGAAACTCAAACTATAAGAACGGGAATATGAAAAGAAAACCTTAAAATTGTGGAAAATGAGAGAATCACACTGTAGGACCTGGAATATGGTGAGAAATCCTGAAAAACGTGGAAAATTAAAAACTCACACTCTAGGACCTGGAATATGGCAAGATTCCCTATAAAACGTGGAAAAGGAGAAACTCACACTGGAGGACCTGGAATGTGGCAAGAAACCCTGAAGGAGGTGGAAAATGACAAAATCAAACTGCAGAACTTGGAATATGGCAAGAAACCCAGAAAGAGGTGGAAAATGACAAAATCACACTGCAGGACTTAGAATATGGGGAGAAAACCTGAAAAAATCGGATAATTAAAAAACCTAAAAATAATGAAAAATGAGAAAATCACACTGCAGTACCTAGAATATGGCAAGAACCCCTGAAAAATGTGAACAATAAAAAACTCAAATGGTAGGATATGGAATATGGCAAGAAACACAGAAAACCGTGGAAAATTAAAAACTCACACTGAAGGACCTGGGATATGGCGAGAAAACGTGAAAATCATGAAAAATGATAAAATCTCACTGTAGGACCTAGAATATGGCAAGAAACACTGAAAAACGTGGAAAATAAGAAATTCAAACTGCAGGACCTGGAATATGGAGAGAAACCCTGAAAAACGTGGAAAATTAAAAACTAATATTGTAGGAACAGGAATATGGAGAGAAAACCTGAAAAACGTGGAAAATGAGAAAGTCACATTTTAGGACATGGTTTATGGTAAGAAACCCTGAAAAAGTTGGAAAATTAAAAACTCATACTCTAGGATCTGGAATATGGCAAGAAAACCTGATAATCATGAAAAATGAGAAAATCACACTGTAGCATATGGAATATGGCAAGAAACAATGAAAAACATGGAAAATGAGAAATTCAAACTGCAGAACCTGGAATATGCTGAAAAGACCTGAAAAACGTGGAAAATGAGGAACTCAAACTGCAGGACCTATAATATGGCAAAAAACTCCGAAAAACGTTGAAAATGAGAAACTCACACTATAGGACCTGGAATATGGGAAGAAACCCTGAAAAACATGGAAAATAAAAAACTCACACTGTAGGATCTGGAATATGGGAAGAAACTGAAAATCATGAAAAATGAGAAAATCATACTGTAGGATTTGGAATATGAAGAAAACCATGAAAAATGTGGAAAATTAAAAACTTGCACTGTAGGACATGGAATAGGGCAAGAAACCCTGAAAAAGTTGGAAATTTAAAAACTCACACTCTAGGACTTGGAATATGGCAAGATACTCTGAAAAATGTGGAAAATTAAAATCAAACAGTGAATGACCTGGAATATTGCGAGAAACCCTGAAAAACCTCGAAAATGAGAAACTCACACTCTAGGACCTGGAAAATGGAGAGAAACCCAGAAAAAGTTGGAAAATGAGAAAATCACACTGATGGACCTGGAATGTGTCTAGAAACCCAGAAAGAGGGGAAAAATGAGAAATCATACTAAAGTACCTAGAATATCGCGAGAAACCCCGAAAAATGTGGAAAATTCAAAACTTACCCTGTAGGACCAGGAATAGGGCAAGAAAACCTGAAAATCGTTGAAAAGGAAAAATCACACTGTAGGACCTGGAATATGGGGAGTAAGTATAAAAACGTGGATAATTAAAAAATCACACTGAAGGCCTGGAATATGGCAAGAAATCCTGAAAAATGTGGAAAATGAGAAAATCACACTGTAGGACCTGGAATATGGTGAGAAAAACTTGAAAAAGTCGAAAAATGAGAAAAATCACACTGTAGAACCTGGAAAATGTTGAGAGACCCTGAAGAAGTCGAAAAATGAGAAAATATATCTAGTACCTGGAATATGGTGAGAAACCCTTTATAGTCGAATAATGAAAAAATCACATTGTAGGACCTAGAATATGGTGAGAAACCCTGAAAAAGTCAAAAAATGAGAAAATCATACTGTAGTACCTGGAATATGGCGATAAACCCTGAAAAATGCCGAAAATTAAGGTCTCATACTGACGGACTTGGAATATGGCGAGAGACCAAAAAAAAAAAAAAAAAAAAAAAAAAAAAAAAAACAAAAGAAAAAGTGGATAATTAAAAAATCACACTAAAGGACTGGAATATGGCAAGAAATCCTGAAAAATGTGGAAAATGAGAAAATCACAGTGTACGACCTGGAATATGGTGAGAAACCCTGAAAAATTCGAAAAATGAGTAAATCAAATTGTAGGTCCCAGAATATGGCGAGAAACCCTGAAAAACGTGGATAATTAATTATTCAAACAGGGGCTGGAATATGGCAAGAAATCCTGAAAAATGTGGAAAATGAGAAAATCACACTGAAGGACCTGGAATATGGCGAGAAACCCTGAAAACGTGGATAATTAAAAAACCACATTGAAGGCCTGGAATATGGCAAGAAATCATGAAAAATGTTGAAAATGAGAAAATCAGATAGTAGGACCTGAAATATGGTAGAAACCCCTAAAAATCTAAAAATGAGAAAATCACCCAGTAGGACCTGGAATATGGTGAGAAACCCTGTATATTCGAATAATGAGAAAATCACACTGTAGGACCTGGAATATGGTGAGAAACCCTGAAAAACTTGAAAATTAGAAAATCACACTATAGGACCTGGAATCTGGTGAGAAACCCTGAAAACGTCGAAAAATGAGAAAATCGTACTCTAGTACCTAGAATATGGCGATTAACCATGAAAAAAAATATTGAAAATTAAAAACTCACACTGAAGGACCTGGAATAGGACGAGAAATCCTGAGAAATAGGGAAAATGAGAAAAGAACACTGTAGGACTTGGAATAGGGTGAGAAACCCTGTATAGTCGAATAATGAGAAAAATCACACTGTAGTACCTGGAATATGGCAAGAAACCCTGAAAAAAATGAATAATTAAAAACTCACACTGAAGAACTGGAATATGGCAAGAAATCCTGAAAAATGTGGAAAATGAGAAAATCAAACTGTAGGACCTGGAATATGGTGATAAACCTTGAAAAAGTCGAAAAATGAGAAAACCACACTGTAGGACCTGAAATATGGTGACAAACCATGAAAGGATCGAAAAATAAAAAAATCATACTATAATACCTAGAATATGGCGATAAAAACACTGAAAAATCTCGAAAATAAAAAACTCACACAGAAAGACCTGAAATATGGCGAGAAACCCTGAAAAAACATGGATAATTAAAAAATCACACTGAAGGACCTGGAATATGGCGATAAACCCTGAAAAATGTTGAAAATGAGAAAATAACACTGTAGGACCTGGAATATGGTGAGAAACTGAAAAGTCGAAACATGAGAAAATCAAACTGTAGGACCAAGATTTACGAAAGAACTTGAAAAACATGGAAAATGAGAAAATCACACTGCAGGAACCAGAATATGCTGAGAAACCCTGAAAAACGTGAAAATTAAAAATTCACACTTTCAGTCCCAGTATAAAGCGGGAATCCATGCAAAAAGTGGAAAATTAAAAATTCATACTCTATTACCAAGAATATGGCAAGAAATACTGAAAAACGTAGAAAATTATTAATTCACACTGAAGGACCTGGAATATGGAAAGAAAACATGAAAAACGTGGAAATGAGAAAAATCACACTGTAGGACCCAGAATATGACCAAAAAACCTGAAAAACGTGGAATATTAAAAATTCACACTGAAGGACTGGGAATATGGCGAGAAAACCTGAAAAACGATGAAAATTAAAAATTCACACTTAAGTTCCCCGAATATGGCAAGAAAACCTGGAAAAAGTGGAAAATGAGAAAAATCACACTGTAGGACCCTAATTTCGAAAAAACTTGAAAAAAGTCGTAAATGAGAAAATCACACTCGAGGACCCAGAATATGTCAAGAAAACCTGAAAAACGTGGAAAAATAAAACTCACACTGAAGGACACCAAATATGGGGAGAAAACCTGAAAAGGGTGGAAATGAGAAAATCACACTGTAGGACCCAGAATATGACGAAAAAACCTGAAAAATGTGGAAAATTAAAAATTCACCCTGAAGGATCCTGAACATGGCGAGAAAACCTGATAAAGGTGGAAAATGAGAATAATCACACTGTAGGACTCAAATTTACTAAAAACTTGAAAAACGTGGAAAATGAGAAAATCACACTGCAGGAGCCAGAATATGCCTAGAAACCCTGAAAAACGTGAAAAATAAAAATTCACACTATCGGACACGGAATATGGCTAGAAACCATGAAAAAAGTGGAAAATTAAAAATTCACACTGTATTACCTAGAATATGGCGAGAAATATTGAAAAACGTGGAAAATTAAAAATTCACACTGAAGGACCTAGAATATGGCAAGTAAACCTGAAAAACGTGGAAATGAGAAAATCACACTGTAGGACTCAGAATATGACGAAAAAAAACCTGAAAAAAAGTGGAAAATTAAAAATTCACACTAAAGGACCCGAAATATGGCAAGAAAATCTGAAAAACGAGGAAAATTAAAAACTCACATTGAAGGACCCCAATAGAGAGAAAACCTGAAAAAGGTGGAAAATGAGATAATCACACTGCAGGACCCAGAATATGACGAAAGAAAAACTTAAAAACGTGGAAAATTAAATATTAACACTGTAGGACATAGGATATGGCAAGAAACACTGAAAAATGTGGAAAATTAAAAATTCACACTGTAGGACTAGAATATGGCAAGAAACCTTGAAAAACGTGGAAAATTAAAAATTCACACTGTAGGACCGAGAATATTCCGAGAAAACCTGAAAAAGGTGGAACATGAGAAAATCAAACTATAGGACCCACAATATGACAAAAAAAATCTTAAAAAGGTTTAAAATTAAAAATTCACACTGTAGGACACAGAATATGGCGAGAAACATGAAAAACTTGGAAAATTTAAAATTCACACTGTTCGACATAGAATATGGCGAGAAACCCTGAAAAAAGTAGAAAATTAAAAACTCACAGTGAAGGACCCTAAATATGGCGAGAAAAACTGAAAAAGGTGGAAAATGAGAAAATCACAGTGTAGGACCAGAATTACAAAAAAACTTGAAAAACGTGGAAAATGAGAAAAAACACACTGCAGGAACCACAAGATGCCGAGAAACCCTGAAAAACGTTAAAATTAAAAATTCACACTATCGGACCCAGAATATGGAGAGAAACCCTAAAAAACATGAAAATTAAATATTCACACTGTTGGACACATGGCGAGAAACCATGAACAAAGTGGAAAATTAAAAAATCACACTGAAGGACGTGGAATATGGCAAGAAAACCTGAAAAACATGGAAAAGAGAAAATCACACTCTAGAACACAGAATATGATGAAAAAAACCTGAAAAACGTGGAAAATTAAAAATTCACACTGAAGGATTTTGAATATGGCAAGAAACCTGAAAAAGGAGGAAAATTAAAAACTCACCACCGAAGGACCCAGAATATGTTGAGAAAACCTGAAAAACATGGAAAATTAATTATTAACACTGTAGGATCCAGAATATAGCGAGAAACACTGAAAAACGTGGAAAATTAAAAATTCATACTGTAGGACCAGAATACAGCAAGAAACCTTGAAAAACGTGGAAAATAAAAAATTCCCAATGTAGGACCCAGAATATACTGAGAAAACTCGAAAAAGGTGGAAAATGAGAAAATCACACTACAGGATCCAGAATATGCCAAGAAACCCTGAAAAACGTGAAAATTAAAAATTCACACTATCGGACGCAGAATATAGCAAGAACCCTGAAAAAAGTAGAAAAATTAAAAACTCACAGTGAAGGACCCCAAATATGGCGAGAAAACCTGAAAAAGGTGGAAAATGAGAAAATCACACTGTAGGATCCAGAATTATGAAAAAACTTAAAAGACGTGGAAAATGAGAAAATCACGCTGCAGGACCCAGAATATGCCTAGAAAGCCTGAAAAACGTGAAAATTAAAAATTCACCACGGTCAGACCCAGAATATGGCAAGAAACCCTGAAAAAAGTAGAAAATTAAAAACTCACAGTGAAGGAACCCAAATATGGCGAGAAAACTTGAAAAATGTGGAAAATGAAAAAATCATACTGTAGGACCCCAGAATTACGAAAAAACTTGAAAAACGTGAAAAATGAGAAAATCACACTGCAGGACCCAGAATATGCCGAGAAACCCTAAAAAACGTTAAAATTAAAAATTCACACCATCGGACCCAAGAATAAGGAGAGAAACCAAAAAAAAAAAAACGTGAAAATTAAAAATTCACACTGTCGGATAGAGAATATGGCGAGAAACCATGAAAAAAGTGGAAAAATTAAAAAATCACACTGAAGGACCTGGAATATGGCAAGAAAACCTGAAAAACGTGGAAAAGAGAAAAGCACACTGTAGAACCCAGAATATGACGAAAAAACCTGAAAAAAAGTTGAAAATTAAAAATTTACACAGAAGGGTCTTGAATATGGCGAGAAAACCTGAAAAACGAGGAAAATTAAAAACACACACGGAAGGACCCAGAATATGTTGCGAAAACCTGAAAAACATGGAAAATTAATTATTAACACTGTAGGACC
The DNA here is from genome assembly GCF_978045245.1 of Mus caroli. Classification (NCBI taxonomy): domain Eukaryota; kingdom Metazoa; phylum Chordata; class Mammalia; order Rodentia; family Muridae; genus Mus; species Mus caroli. The sequence goes on along the minus strand of NW_028227292.1, from coordinate 1,607,225 downwards.
CAGAATATAGCCAGAAACACTGAAAAACGTGGAAAATTAAAATTCACACTGTAGGACCATAATATGGCAAGAAACCTTGAAAAACGTGGAAAATAAAAAATTCCCAATGTAGGACCTAGAATATGCCAAGAAAACCTGAAAAAGGTGGAAAATGAGAAAATCACACTGCAGGACCAAGAATATGCCAAGAAACCCTGGAAAACGTGAAAACTAAAAATTCACACTATCGGACCCAGAATATGGTAAGAAACCCTGAAAAAAAGTAGAAAATTAAAAACACAGTGAAGGACCCCAAATATGGCAAGAAAACCTGAAAAAATTGGAAATGACAAAATCACACTGTAGGACCCAGAATTATGAAAAAACTTGAAAAATGTGGAAAATGAGAAAATCACGCTGCAGGACCCAGAATATGCCTAGAAAGCCTGAAAAACGAGAAATTTAAAAATTCACACTGTCAGACGCAGAATATGGCAAGAAACCATTAAAAAATTGGAAAATTAAAAATTCACACTGTATTACCCAGAATATGCGAGAAATACTGAAAAACGTGGAAAATGAAAAATTCACATTGAAGGACCTGGAATATGGCCAGAAAACCTGAAAAACTTGGAAATGAGAAAATCAAACTGTAGGACACTGAATATGACGAAAAAACCCCGAAAAACGTGGAAAATTAAAAATTCACACTGAAGGACCCGGAATATGGTGAGAAAACCTGAAAAACAAGGAAAATTAAAAACTCACACTAAAGGACCCAGAATATGGCGAGCAAACCTGAAAAAGGCGGATAATGAGAATAATCACACTGTAGGACCCAGAAATGCAAAAAAAAACTTGAAAAACTTCGTAAATGAGAAAATCACACTGTAGAACCCTGAATAGGACAAAAAAAAACCCTGAAAATGGGGAAAATTAAAAAATTCACAATGAAGGACCCGGAATATGGCAAGAAACCCTGAAAAAAGTGGAAAATGAGAAAAATCACACTGTATTACCCAGAATATGGTGGGAAATACTGAAAAACGTGGAAAATTAAAAATTCACACTGAAGGACTTGGAATATGGCAAGAAAACCAGAAAAACATGGAACTGAGAAAATCATACTGTAGGACCCAGAATATGATGAAAAAAACAGGAAAACGTGGAAAATTAAAAATTCACCCTGAAGGAACCGGATTTTGGTGAGAAAAACTGAAAAAAGAGTAAAATTTAAAAACTCACACTGATGGACCCAGAATAGGGAGAGAAAACCTGAAAAAAAGTAGAAAATTAAAAACTCACAGCAAAGGACACCAAATATGGCGAGAAAACCTGAAAAAGGTGGAAAATGAGAATAATCATACTGTAGGACCCAGAATTGCGAAAAAACTTGAAAAACGTAGAAAATGAGAAAATCACACTTTAGGACCCAGAATATGCTGAGAAACACTGAAAAAAGTAGAAAATTAAAAACTCACACTAAAGGACCCCAAATATTGCGAGAAAACCTGAAAATGGTGGAAAATTAAAAATTCACACTGTATTACCCAGAATATGGCCAGAATTACTGAAAAACTTGGAAAATTAAAAATTCACACTGAAGGACCTGGAATATGGCAAGAAAACTTGAAACACGTGGAAATGAGAAGATCATATGGTAGGACCCAGAATATGACAAAAAAAAAAAAAAAAAAAAAACTGGGAAAAATGGAAAATTAAAAACTCACACTGAAGGACCCAGAATAGGGTGAGAAAACCTGAAAAAAAGTAGAATATTAAAAATACACGCTGTAGGACCCAGAAAATGGCAAGAAACCCTGAAAAAAGTAAAATATTAAAAACTCACACTGATGGTCCCATAATAGGGCGAGAAAACAAGAATTAAGTAGAAAATTAAAATACACACTGTAGGACCCAGAATATGGCGAGAAACCCTGAAAAAAGTAGAAAATTAAAAATTCACACTGTATTACCCATAATATGGCGAGAAATACTGAAAAACTTGGAAAATTAAAAATTCACACTGAAGGACCTGGAATATGGCAAGAAAACCTGAAAACGTGGAAATGAGAAAATAATCCTGTAGGACCCAGAATATGACGAAAAAACCTGGAAAACTTGAAAAATTAAAAATTCTCACTGAAGGACCTGGAATATTGCAAGAAATGCTGAAAAACGAGTAAAATTAAAAACTCACACTGAAGAACCCAGAATAGGGTGAGAAACCCTGAAAAAAGTAGAAAATTAAAAATCAAACTGAAGGTCCCCAAATATGGCGAGAATACCTGAATATGGTGGAAAATGAGAAAATCATACTGTAGGACACAGTAATGGGAAAAAAAAATTGGAAAAAGTGGAAAATGAGAAAATCACACTGTAGGACTCAGAATATGCCTAGAATCCCTGAAAATCGTGGAAAATTAAAAATACACTCTGTAGGACCCAGAATATGGCGAGAAACCCTGAATAAAGTAGAAAATTAAAAACACACACTGAAGGACCCCAAATATGGCAAGAAACCCTGAAAAAGTTGGAAAATGAGAATAATCACACTATAGGACCCAGAATTGCAATAAAACTAGAAAAACGACCAAAATGAGAAAATCAAACTGTAGGACCCAGAATATGCCGAGAAACCCTAAAAAACGTGGAAAATTAAAAATTCACACTGAAGGACCTGGAATATGGCGAGAAACCCTGAAAAAAGTAGAAAGTTAAATACTCCCACTGAAGGACCCAAAATATGGCGAGGAAATCTGAAAAAGGTGGAAAATGAGAAAATCACACTGTAGGAATCATAATATGCCTAGAAACCCTGAAAAACGTGAAAATTAAAAATTCACACTGTTGGTCCCAGAATATGGCGAGAAATACTGAAAAACATGGAAAATTAAAAATTCATACTGAAGAACCTGTAGTACGGCAAGTAAACCTGAAAAACCTGGAAATGAGATAATAAAACTGTAGGACCCAGAATATGGCCAGAAAACCTGAAAAAAGTAGAAAATTAAAAATTCACACTGAAGGACCCCGAATATGGCAAGAAAACGTGAAAAAGGTGGAAAATGAGAAAATCAAACTGCAGGACCCAGAATATGCCGAGAAACCCTGAAAAAAGTAGAAAATTAAAAATTCACACTGTCGAACACAGAATATGGCTAGAATACATGAAAAATTTGGAAAATTACAAATTCACACTGTATTACGCAGAGTATGGCGAGAAATAAAGAAAAACGTGGAAAATTAAAAATTCACACTAAAGGACCTGGAATATGGCAAGAAAACATGAAAAAGGTGGAAAATGAGAAAATAACACTGTAGGACCCAGAATATGCCCAGAAACCCTGAAAAACGTGAAAATTAAAATTTCACACTGTCGGTCCCAGAATATGGTGAGAAACCATGAAAAAAGTGGAAAATTAAAAATTCACACTGAAGGACCTGGAATATGGCAAGAAAACATGAAAAAGGTGGAAAATGAGAAAATAACACTGTAGGACCCAGAATTTGCCCAGAAACCCTGAAAAACATGAAAATTAAAAAGTCACACTGTCTGTCCCAGAATATGGTGAGAAACCAAGAAAAAAGTGGAAAATTAAAAATTCACACTGAAGGACCTGGAATATGGCAAGAAAACCTGAAAAATGTGGAAATCAGAAAATCACACTGTAGGAACCAAAATATGAACCAAACACCTAAAAAAAGTGGATTGATAAAAATTCACACTGAAGTACCCCGAATATGGCGAGAAAACCTGAAAAAGTTGGAAAATGAGAATAATCATATTGTAGGACCCAGAATTGCGAAAAAAATTTAAAAACTACGAAAATGAGAAAATCACACTTTAGGTCCAGGAATATGCCGAGAACCCTGATAACGTGGAAAATTAAAAATACACGCTGTAGGACCCAGAATATGTTGAGAAACCCTGTAAAATTAGAAAAGTAAAAACTCACACTGAAGGACCGCAACTATGGTAAGAAAACCTAAAAAAAGGTGGAAAATTAGAAAATCACACTGTAGGACAGAAATTACGAAAAAACTTGAAAAACGTGGAAAATGAGAAAATCACACTGCTGGAACGAGAATATGCTGAGAAACCCTGAAAAACGTGAAAATTAAAAATTCACACTTTCAGTCCCAGTATATAGCGAGAAACCATGCAAAAAGTGGAAAATTAAAAATTCATACTGTATTACCAAGAATATGGCGAGAAATACTGAAAAACGTAGAAAATTAAAAATTCACATTGAAGGACCTGGAATATGGAAAGAAAACATGAAAAACGTGGAAATGAGAAAAATCACACTGTAGGAACCAGAATATGACCAAAAAACCTGAAAAACGTGGAATATTAAAATTTCACACTGAAGGACTGGGAATATGGCGAGAAAACCTGAAAAACGATGAAAATTAAAAATTCACACTTAAGTTCCCCGAATATGGCAAGAAAACCTGAAAAAGGTGGAAAATGAGAATAATCACACTGTAGGACCCTAATTTCTAAAAAACTTGAAAAAAGTCGTAAATGAGAAAATCACACTCGAGAACCCAGAATATGTCAAGAAAACCTGAAAAAGTGGAAAATGAGAAATCACACTGTAAGACCCAGAATATGACGAAAAAACCTGAAAAATGTGGAAAATTAAAAATTCACACTGAAGGATCCTGAACATGGCGAGAAAACCTGATAAAGGTGGAAAATGAGAATAATCACACTGTAGGACCCCAAATTTACGAAAAAACTTGAAAAATGTGGAAAATGAGAAAATCACACTGCAGGAGCCAGAATATGCCTAGAAACCCTGAAAAACGTGAAAAATAAAAATTCACACTATCGGAGAGGGAATATGGCGAGAATCCATGAAAAAAGTGGAAAATTAAAAATTCACACTGTATTACCTAGAATATGGCGAGAAATATTGAAAAACGTGGAAAATTAAAAATTCACACTGAAAAACCTGGAATATGGCAAGTAAACCTGAAAAACGTGGAAATGAGAAAATCACACTGTAGGACTCAGAATATGACGAAAAAAACCTGAAAAACGTGGAAAAATTAAAATTTCACACTAAGGGACCCGAAATATGGCGAGAAAATCTGAAAAACGAGGAAAATTAATAAACTCACACTGAATGACCCAGAATATGGCGAGAAAACCTGAAAAAAAAATTAAAAATTAACACTGAAGGACCCTGAATATGGAGAGAAAACCTGAAAAAGGTGGAAAATGAGAATAAACACACTGCAGGACCCAGAATTGCGAAAAAACATGAAAAATGTCAAAAATGAGAAAATCACACTGTAGGACACAGTAATTCGAAAAAAAATTGAAAAAAGTGGAAATGAGAAAATCACACTGTAGGACCCAGAATAAGCCGAGAAACCCTGAAAACGTGGAAAATTAAAAATACACTCTGTAGGACCCAGAATATGGCGAGAAACCCTGAAAAAATTAGAAAATTAACAACTTACACTGAAGGGCCATAATATGGCGAGAAAACCTGAAAAAGGTGGAAAATGAGAAAATCACACTGTAGGACCCAAAATTACGAAAAAATTGAACAACGTGGAAAATGAGAAAATCACACTGCAGAGCCAGAATATGCCGAGAAACCCTTAAAAACGTGAAAACTAAAAATTTACCTTGTCGGACACAGAATATGGCGAGAAACCATGAAAATATTGGAAAATTAAAAATTCACACTGTATTACCCAGAATATGGCGAGAAATACTGAAAAACGTGGAAAATTAAATATTCACACTGTAGGAACCAGAACATGGCGAGAAACACTGAAAAATGTTGAAAATTAAAAAAATCACACTATAGGACCAGAATATGGCAAGAAAACTTAAAAAAACGTGGAAAATTAAAAATTCACATTGTAGGACCCAGAATATGCTGAGAAAATCTGAAAAAGTTAGAAAATGAGAAAATCTCACTGTAGGACCCAAATATGACGAAAAAAAACTTAAAAACGTTTAAAATTAAAAATTCACACTGTAAGACCCAGAATATGGCGAGAAAACTTGAAAAACGTGAAAAATTTAAAATTCACACTGTAGGACGCAGAATATGACACGAAACCCTGAAAGAAGTAGAAAATTAAAAAGTCACACTGAAGGACCCATAATATGGCCACAAAACTGAAAAAGGTGGAAAACGAGAAATTCACACTGTAGGACACAGAAATGCGAAATAAACTTAAAAAAAAAATTGGAAAATGAGAAAATCACACTGTAGGACCCAGAATATGACAAAAAGAACTCAAAAACGTTTAAAATTAAAAATTCACACTGTAGGACCCAGAATATGGTGAGAAACCGTGAAAAAAGTAAAAAATTAAAATCATACACTGAAGGACCCCCGAATATGTTGAGAAAACCTGAAAAAGGTGGAAAATGAGAAAATCACATTGTAGTACCCAGAATTGAGAAAAAACTTGAAAAACGTCGAAAAAAATCACACTGTAGGACCCAGAAAATGACAAGAAACCCTTGAAAAACGTGGAAAATGAAAAATACACGCCGAAGGACCCAGAATATGGCTAGAAAACCTGAAAATAGTAGAAAATTAAAAACTCACACTGTAGGACTCAGAATATGGCGAAAAACCTGAAAAAGGTGGAAAATGAGAAAATCACACTGTAGGACCCAGAATTGTGAAAAAACTTGAAAAATGTTGAAATGAGAAAATCACACTGTAGGAACCAGAATATGCGAGAAACCCTGAAAAAAGTGGAAAATTTAAAATACACGCTGTACGACCCAGAATAAGTCAAGAAAACTTGAAAAATTA